>NW_020449675.1:427487-433949 GCF_003343035.1 Apteryx rowi | reverse complement strand
CCACTGGGGCGGCGGCGGGGCTGGGCCGCGGCCGGGGTCACCCTGAGGCGGGTCCCACGCGGGAGGGTCCCCCCGGTGGCCGGGGGAGCCCCGCGCGGGGGGGGTCCCGCCCGCGGGGGGGTCCCAGGTGCCACCCGTGCTCCTGCCGGTCCCGGCCGGCGGGCCCCGAGGCGACGGCGTGGTGGCCGGCTGCCCTCGGGCCCGGTTCGCCCCGTCCGTGCCCGCCGCTCCCCGCAGGGCCCCGCTGCATCCGGGGCTCCTCCCCGACGAGGCCCGGAGCCCTCGGAGGCGCCCGGGCCGTGCCGAAGCCCCGGCACAGGAGTCCCGCCAGGAGCAGGGGCCGGAGGGGCCTGTGCGCGGGAGCCCCGGGGGGGCCCGGCACCCTGCCCGGCCCCGGCGCCCGTCTGCTTCGGCGGCAGAGCACGCGCCGCTTGGCGCCAGCGCGTCCCGCTGCCCCGGGGAACGAGAAGTGTTTGTGCTGCCCTATCTGCAGCGCCGATCTCTGCGTTCTGTCTGATCCCGCTGGCTTCAAGGATGCGTTTTTCCTGTTGCACCCACCATGCGCCGCAAAGGGCAAGCGCGGATCGCTGCGGGCCGTGCGTCACGGGCCCGTCCCCACCCCGGGCCGGTTTCCCAGGATCCTGGCCGTGGCACCCGCGCGCCGAGCACAGCCCCGGCATTTCTGGGGCGCCGCACGGCTGGGCCTCGGACAGGCAGCGTGGGCCGGCAGGGAGCTGCCCGCTGCACTGGGCTGCTGCCCGGCCGCGCGGCCCCGGGCTTCCTCCAGCCCCGCTAGTGGCGCCGGGCAGGAAGCGGCTGTTTGTGTGTGGCCCCCAGCCGGGAGGCTGCTTATGTGCCGGCTGGGGCGCGGAGAGGAACGCGGGGCGATGCTCTGCCCTCGCCCCGCTGCCCCCTCGGACACGCTCCGGTGCCCGCTCTGGCAGGGGGAGCCGGCGCCGACGGGACAACCCCCCCCGGGCCGTGTTGCTCCCCCGAGCTGGCGACTCGCCCGCCACCTGGCCTCTTCCTTCCCCTCTGGCCACGCCGCCTGGCTGTGCTGAGACGGACGGTGCTGCCCGGGACTGCGGCTTTGCCCCCTTTTCTGTGCACATCCCCCGGGTTTTCCTTGGCCTGGAGGGAGCCCCAGCTGCCCCGGCGATCCTGCCTCCTCCTCCCGCCCTTGGAGCGCCTCCCCCCGCTGCTGGCAGTGAGGGCAGCCCACGGTGCCGATGCCGGTGCCGGTGCCGGCGCCAGGCCAGCCTGGCCGGGCGTGCAGCTGTGCTCGGCACTCGCGGGAAGCCACGGCGGGGCCCCGGGGGCCGCAGCTTCCCGGCAGGCGGGGAGGGAGCGTGAGCTCACCCCTCCCGGGCGTGCCGCTCTCGGCAAGACCGGCATCCGCCCTCGCCCGGTGGGGGAGCCAGGCCCCGCGGCAGCCCCCGCTTGCCTGCGCGGGGGCGTCCCGGGGGCCAGCCGGGACCGGCGCTCGGGGGGCCAAAGCCAGTGCCGCTGCCATGGCCCTGCAGTGGAAGCGTCCCCGGGAAGGGCTGATGCCGGTCCCGACAGCAAGGCTCGCTCCACCGCTGCCCGCAGCCCCTGGATCTCGTTCGACCCCTTATCTGATGCCTTTGCCAGCGTCGCCTGCTGAGTCAGGCCAAACCAGGCGCGGGGAGCAGCTCTGCTCCCTCCCTGACCTTCCCAGTCATTGGCTCCAGAGCGGGTGGAACGGGCTGGGACAGGCCCCCGGGATATGGATATATCCCAAGGGGCCGCCGCTGCCCCGACCCAGCCTGCGGCAGTCCCGGTGGCGGGAGGATGCTCCTCCGGGCGCGGGCGCAGCTCCTCTGCTGCCTCCTGCTCCCTCTGCTCCGGCGGGGTAAGGCCAGCCGTGCCTCCGGGAGCTGCTGCGGGGCCGGGGGCTGTTCGGGGCTGGGGCAGCGCAGGGCTCTGCACTCTGGAGCTGCCCCGGCCCCACTCACCTCCGCTGTGCCCAGCTCAGCCCAGACGCGGGGCATCCCAGGGTGCCATAGCGCCGCGGCACCACCCTGGCCGGCACCCCAGAGCCAGCTGGGCACTGGGACTGTGCCCGCTGTGCAGCCTGTGTGCCCCGTGTCTCCTCGCTGCAGGGCGCGGGGACCCGGCGCACGGAGACCTGGCGGACGGAGGTGAGGCTGCGCCAGCACCCGCGCGGGGCTGCGCCGGGCTCCTGCAGCATCGCTGCTCCCCAGGGCTGCAGGCGGGGGGGGGCAGCCCCAGCCTGGCGCGGTGCCACAGGTCCCGCAGTGCCGATGGCTCCGTCTGTCCTTCCAGGTCACTACCTCTACCTGGATGAGGACGGTGAGTAGAGGCTCCCAGGCCCCCGCGCACTGCAGCGGGCCCCGAGCAAGCCCGCGGCACCCGGACCCGGCACGGTGCTGCCGGGGCTCACACGTGGCCGCCCTGCAGGACCGCTGGAGGTGCTGGCCGGGCCGGCCCGCTGCCAGGACACCTACCGGGACTGGATCTCCCTGTACTGCTGGGCCCCCTTCCACGCCGCTGTCACGGCCACCCCCGAGGGCAGCCGGTGCCGCTGGGACCACATTGGCAGGTCAGTGCAGCCCCGGTGCCACCGCAGCGTGCACGGCCTAAGCTCTCCAGCTGGAGCGTGCACGGCCCTGGGCTCTCCATCCAGAGTGTGCACATCCCGAGCTCTCCAGCTGGAGCAGCACGGGGTGCCCAGTTTGCACGCTGCTGGTGCATGGCGGTGGCTGCACGCCGGCACGCGGGCAGGGCTGGGCGCTAGCCGTGCCGAGCGCACACTCAAGGCCGGACGTTTGCGGAGCCGCAAGCCCGCCCGACTCGCCAGCGTCCTCTCCCCTCTCTCCGCAGCATCTACAGCGAGCTCTCCAACTGCACGGAGGTGCTGGCAGAGGTGCTGGCCTGCCCCTGGCCCAGCTCCGCGCTGGACGCTTTCTTCCTGCAGATCCACGCCGAGTATTTCAGCGGCTGCGCCGGGGCCGGGGAGGCCACGCCGGGCAGGCTGCCCCCGGGGCTGGCTGCGGCGCTGGCCGCTGGGCTCGGCTGCCTGGTCCCCCTCGCGGTCGCCCTCACACTCAGCAGAGCCGGCAAAGCGGTGCCCAAGCCGCCGGGCAGCAGCCCCGTGCCGCTCCGTGCCGAGCGGAGCGCAAGCCGCCTCCGCGCTGGTGCCGGGAACAGCCCGGCGGGGGCCGGAGGGGGCAGCGGGTGAGGTGGGGCCGGGGCAGCGCCGGGGCAGCGGGTTCGGGCGCTGCCCCGTCCCCCCGGGACGCGGCGCTGGCGGCGCGCGGGCGACTGCCCGGCCACTCGGCCCCGGGGCTGCGCTGACATCACTGGGTGTCTCCCTGGCAAAGGCTCCCGCCGCCGAGCCGGAGGCCGGCTCCAGCCGCTCCGACAACAAAGAGCGGGATCCAGGGGCTCCGGCCCCGCGCCCACCCGCGCGGAGCCGCGCCGCGCCACGCCGGCCCTTATGCGTTCCAGATGCGGCCGCGCTGCGGCGAGAGGTCTGGCCGGGTCCTGGAGCAGGCGGCGGTTGCGCAGCCCGGAGCCGCTTGGCCGGCGCTGCTGGGACGGCTGCCGGGAGCGCAGGGCGCAGCGATGCAGTCTCCCCGGAGCAGGGAGGTTCCTCCACACCGCGATTCACTGCGCTGCCGCTTGCGCTCCGTGAGTCCCACAGGCGGCCTTTTAAAGGGGAAGCTCTGCGCCCTGCACGCTGCCCCAGGCTGGAAGTGAAATGAGCGTGCCAGGTCTCAGCCCGGTCCTTGGGAGAGCATCGCAGCCCCCGGGGCTGCTGCTGCGGGTGTTCCCAGCCCACGGCACCAGCAGCCCATGGCAGCAGGAGCCCGCGGGAGCAGGGCCTGGTGCAGGGCCGGGGCGGAGGGGTGCGGGGGCGGCCGCAGGGGCCGGGCGCACGTGGCTGCACGGTGGCAGTTCCTCCGCTCTCCCCACCTGCGCCGGCCTCGTGCTGCGCCGCTGCCACTGGCCCGTCCTCCGCAGGTGCCCGGCGGAGCCGCGGTGCCCGGGGCCGCCGATCCCCCGCGTCCGCCCCCGCGCGTCCCGCGGCGGTGCCTGTCCGGGGACATTACGCTTCCCCGGTCCACTCCCCCCGGCTGCCGGGCTGCCTGCCCTCCACGCAGGAGACGAGGGATTTCACAACCCAGCCCAGGCAGGATTAAAGAGAAATACACAAGTAAACAAACAGCAGCCGTGGAGCCGGCCGCGCTGCGCGGGAGCAGAGGCTCTGCCCGCACCGGGCGGCGATGCCCGCCGGGGGCCGGCCCCGCGCCGGGCCGTGCTGGGCTGCTGGGGTCCCGCCGCCAGAGCCGCTTTGAAGCAGCACTGAGCAATCTCGTTTTTCACACGTCTCCTGTAGTCCAACTGCCCCTGTCAGAGGAAAGGAGTTGCTTCCTGTTGTTCCCATTGAAATACTTGTCCCGGTCGTTAGCCGGCAGCCTTCTGCGGGATGGCACCGCGTGCGCCGACGGGCTCCGGCCGGCTCTCCGGCGGGCTGCTGCTGCTGCTGTGGGGTAAGTGAGGGGTGTGGGGTAAGTGCGGCCCCGCACGGGGGCAGAGCGGGGGCGGCGGGAGGCCCCGGGGTGCTGCAGGGTCCCGGCCGCCTTCGCCCCGCGGCCAGCGCAAAGCGCCTTCGGGAGCGGCGGGGGCCCCGCTGCGCCCCGGGCTGTGGCCACCCTGCCCGGCGCAGGGGCACACGGCCGGGCCGCCGGGGACGCCGGTGCTGTGGGGCCACCCGAGGGGCCATGGGCCACCGCGCCGTCCCGGGAGCCACCGTGCAAATCCGTCCCATGCCATGGTCCCGGCCCCGGCCCCGGCCCCGGCGGAGGGCGGCTGGGGCAGCTTCCCCAGGGCGGCTTCCCCAGGGCGGGCGCGGGCGCGGGCGCAGGGGCTCTGCTTCCCGGCAGTGCCGCGCTGCGGTCGGCGCTTCCTTTTCCTGCTGCGGCTCCGGCCCGGCGTCCCCGCATTTCCCTCACGAGGTGCCGCCGGCGCCGGGGCGGGCGCTGCACGGCCTCCCGTCCCTGTCCCATACCCGCCTGATGGCGCTCGCACCCCGCGCAGCGGTCCTGGGGCGCGGGCTGTGCCCCGCGGGCGCCGAGGCGGAGGGCTTCGGCCAGGACGCCAGGACGAGCCCGCCCGCGGCCACCTTCAACTGGACGGCGCAGCTCGTGGGTGAGTGGCGGGACAGGACAGGACGGGACGGGGTGGCGGGGCGGGACGGGATGGGGTGGCGTGACAGGACAGGACGGGACGGGACAGGATGGGGTGGTGGGACAGGATGGGACGGGACGGGACGGGACAGGACGGGACAGGATGGGGTGGTGGGACAGGACGGGACGGGACGGGACGGGGTGGCGGGGCAGGACGGGACGGGACGGGGTGGCGGGACGGGACAGGAGGGGGTGGCGGGACAGGACGGGGCAGGGCGGCCCCGCTCAGCACCTCTCCGCCGCGCAGAGGAGATGTACGTCAACATCACGCAGAAGTGCTGGGAGTTCTTCGTGGAGCTCATGGGGAACGTGAGCGCGCCGCAGCTCTGCGAGTGGAAGGTCATCAGCAGGTAGGGGGCCGGGAGAGCCGCCCCAGGCGCTCTTTGGCGGAGGATCCCCCGCGGCCCCTCAGCGCACCAGGACCAGGAGAGCAGAGCCGCTCCTGGGACCGGGGAAAGCCACTGTCTGGTGCGGCCGGCTGGGCTGGTGCTTCTCATTCCCCAAATTGCTGCAAGGAAATCTTGCTCCCGAGGGGTGGGGAACACGCAGAGGCTGTTTGTCGGCAGGGGCGGCTGCGGCGCGCTCCAGGCCCCTGCAGCCGCCCCTCTCCCCGCAGGCCGTACAGCTGGCTGCAGTCCTGCCTGGAGAACTGGGCTGACCGCCTGCACTACAACTACCCCAACGCGCTGGCGGAGCAGTACATCTTCCAGAGCCACCACCACTACTTCCACAACTGCACGCTGCAGCACCAGGTCTTTGACCCGCCCGAGGACGTGCTGCTGGCCATGATCATCGCCCCCATCTGCCTCATCCCCTTCCTCGTCACCCTGGTCATCTGGCGCAGCAAGGACGGCAAGGCACAGCCCTGAGCACTGCCGGTCCAGCCCGACCGAGCCCCCGGCCCCCGGCAGCCCCTGGGCTTCAGCGCCGGACGGAGACGGGCTCCGCGGCTCCACAGCCCTGGCGGCTCCACGGGCTCGGCCCCGGCCTCCCGCCGCCGCCGCTGCCGCGGGGTTCGGGGGTGTCGGACGGGCTCCCCCCTCGCCGCAGCACGCGCCTCCCGGCCTGGCGCCGCGACACCAGCTTCGCCGCCCTCCCGCAGCGCCCTGCAGCCCCCCCGGCCCCCGTCGAGCAGCTGGAGATTAAAGAGCTTCTTCCCCCAGCTTCGAGCTTCGTCTTCCACCGCCTGATTTTTCTTTTTTTTCTCCACTCCCGGAGCACAAAAGCG
>NW_020449675.1:415374-427012 GCF_003343035.1 Apteryx rowi | reverse complement strand
GTACAGCTTCCCGCCCTTCTTCACGTGAGTGCCGGCGCCCGGCCCCCTCCCCCGTTGCAGGCCCCGGCGCCGGTGCCGTTCCCGGCGGGCCCGGGGGCCTGACGGCGGTGCGTTGCAGGCTGCAGCCCAACGGCGACACGCGGCGGAAGCAGCTGGCCGCCTGGTGCGCGCTGGTGCTGGGCTACTGCCGGCGGCAGCGGCTGCACGCCATGACGGTGCGTGAGGCGCAGGACGGGCCGCTCTTCGCCAACCGCCGCCTCCAGCGTATCCTTTGCTCCGGGCCCCGCTGCCTGCTCCGGGCCCCGCTCCGGGCCCCGCTGCCTGCTCCCGGCCCCGCTGCCTGCTCCGGGCCCCGCTCCCGCTCGTTGCGTGAGTCCTTAACGCTGGCGCAGGGAAGCTCCCGCTGGAGGCTGTTCAGGTGGTGCTGGAGGAGCTCCGCAAACAAGGTGCGTGGTCCTGCCCCACGGCGGCGTGCGGCCTCCGCGCCCCACAGCGGGTGTCACTGCCCCACAGCGGCGTACAGCCTCCACACCCTACGGCAACATGTGGCCTCCACACCCCACAGCAGGTGTCCGCACCCTGTGACAGGCCTACAGGCTCCCTGCCCCACAGCAGGCATCCCTGCCCCACGGCGGTATACAGCCTCTGTGCCCTACAGCAGGCGTCCGTGCCCCACAGAGGGCATCCGTGCCCCACAGCAGGCCTACAGTCTCTGCATCCTATGGTGAGCATCTGTGCTCTGCAGCAGGTGTCCCTGCCCCACAGTGGTCCTACAGCTTCTGTGCCCCATGGCAGGTGTCCCTGCCCCACGGCAGGCATCCACACCCTGCAGTGGAGGCATTCAGCGTCCATGCCCCATGGCAAATGCCCGTGCCCCACGGCAGGCCTACAGCATCCATGTACCACAGTGGGTGTCACTGCCCCATGGGGAGCCTCTGCACCCCGTGGCGGGCCTGCAAGCTGCATGCTCCACAGCAGACCTCCCTGCCCCACGGCAGGCCTACAGCCTCTGTGCCCCACAGTGGGGGTCTGTGCCCCACGGCAGGCGTCCATCCCCCATGCTGGGCAAACAGCGTCTGTCCCTCATGCCTCGCGGTGGGTGTCCAGTGCCTGCAGCAGGATCCTGCCCCTCGGGACAGGTGTCCCTCCCCTGCGGTGGCAGGCGTCTGTCCCCTGCAGCAGGTGTCTGTGCTGTCGGTCCACGTGCAGCATTCGAACTGCCGCATTGCAAGCTGCTGGAGGAAGAGGGTTTTTGAAAGAGAAATGAATTTGTGCAAATGCAGAGATGTTTAGGGAGTCAGCAAGAGCCGTAGGGTGGTGAAGTAGGTACCCGAAGCTGCCTGTAGGCATAGCATCCAGCACGCATTATGAAATCTGCGGTCATGATTGTTATTCTAGACCTGTGCTCTGATTAAATACCTTTCCATGTTGGTTGTAGGGAACCTGGAATGGTTAGATAAGAACAAATCCAGCTTTCTGATCATGTGGAAGAGACCAGAAGAGTGGGGAAAGCTCATCTATCAGTGGGTGAGGATATAGGAACTCTCTCACTCTGCAGACCAGGCCCTCTTCCTGCGCCCGGGAGGACAGCTGGTATTGGCAGTGATTTGTGAAAAAGATGAGTGTGATTTTTGGTGTCTTGCTTTCTCACTATTTTTACCTTTCTGGTTCCGTTTCTCTCTGTCGCAGAGATGCGTGGAGATGTTAACTTTTTACGTGCTATAAGATGTAATTTGAACAGTAGATGGACGTGACTACTTCTGTTACTGTAGTTGGTTGTTCCACAGTGAGGATAAAGCAGCGTTGTTGCATTGCCTTCTTATGACATGAGTCCATATTGCAAAACATGTTCTTAGGCATGGACAGAAAGAGCAAAGAATAGAAGGACAGAGAAGGGAACTGTCTTAGTTTATTAGACATCTTTTCTTGACTCTCCAATGCTAGAAAGCATTTCCAGGGAGTTTTTGCTCATTGAACATTGTCCACACTCCATTTCATTTGCACTAAGATGTACTAGATGCTGAGGATTTTACACAAGTAAGATTTGCTATATTGCTTTTATTTTTCCAGGTATTGAAGAATGGCTTGACAAATTCTGTATTCACACTGTATGAATTAACCAGTGGAGATGATACAGAGAACGAAGGTAATGTCATGTATCATGTTCTGGAGCAGGTTTTCAGAGCACACTTGGTTTGAAAGCATAAACAATTGCCAGATCATAGTTTTGTAGGTTAAGTATTTTAAAATTGCTTGTACAAGCTCACGCTGATCACCACTGGGAAATGCAACACTGAAGCCTTTTTACAGTTCAGCGCTGACATCTCCCTGTTACCACTGTTTGCAATTTGCTCTCCCCCTGCCCTAGTGCCAAGCTCTTTACCTTTACCGGGCATGAGATGTGTGGTGTATTCTTTTCCTGCATAGCTTCTTTGCTGCCTTTGAGACTGCTATATGTATTTATCCTCCTTCTGTCTGTTAACCTTCAGGCTTTGTTCCTGATGCAGTAATGTAGTGATGATTCTGTCACATTGTGGTGCTGGAGTCTGAAAGGTGTCATCAGTGTCATCGGTCATAGACTTCTGTAAGCCTGTTTGTTTTCTGACGTGATTCTTTTTGTTTCTGTTGATGGGGATATTTGTCCTTTCCTAGAGTTCCATGGCTTGGATGAGTCTATGCTGCTTCGTGCCCTGCAAGCCTTGCAGCAAGAGCACAAAGCTGAAATTATCACGCTGGATGATGGCCGAGGCGTCAAGTTCTTTTAATAGGAACCCTCTTCCTTCTTCTCTTCTCTGGCTGCTGAAGCATTTCTAGCTGTGAAGGTTCAATCTCCTGGCCTGGTTTCAAGCAGTGACTGCAAGCAGCTGCATACTTTGGATTTCTTGGGGCACGGAGAATCTGTGAAGCCTTCCAAAGACATGACTTCTCAGAAATATTCAGAGATGCTCTTTCTTTTCTCCCTGTTGATTTCTGTTTGAGAGGTTAAAGCTGCTCTAAGCAGGTCTGAAAGGGACCACCCCAGAAGTGGAGTGGAACCGCTCCTCTTACTGGTCCCTGTTCCTAGGAAAGCAGCCAGTGTGGGTTCTGCAGCTGGCTAGTCAAGCCTGGCCTTAAGGGCAACTCCCTCCCACCTTCCACTCATTCACTTGGGCCCTGCGTTTGTTGCATTGCTAAGTGTAGTGAGAGCAAGCACACGGAACTCGCTGTAGCTGCTGTGGTATGAAAGACCTCAACAGAAGAATGATGTGTGCTTGCCGCAAAGCAGGCTGTGCAATATGGATGCCAAGGAACTAATTTGGAATAATTAAAATAAGATGTATTTATAGAGCAGCTTGGGTCTTTTTGTCTATCTTTATTTTCCATCAGTGACAGGATGGTGTACGAGTTATTGCCCTTCGTCCATGTTTCCTTACTGCAGCATATGACTGTAGCAGCATGCTGGGGAGGGGGTGGACCTGTCATGACTCTGCTTGCAAAGCCACCTCCCCTGATTTGGAAGCAGGTAGTACGAGTGCTTTTTTCACATGCCTGAGTTATGGACCATCTGGGCTCTTACTACCTGCTAACGTCTTCGAGGCAAAATTTATTTTCATTTTCCATGTGCAATTCATTGAAAGCTAATAGGTTTGTTACAGAGCTGGTGAGTTAAGCTCTGTAAAAAGGCAGGCCAGCAGAGAGTGTAACTAAGTTTTCAGATCCTTAATCCTGATAATGTTGTACACAGCTGATCAGAAGCCATGGCCCAGGTACAGTCTTTGACCCAGTAAATTCCTAATCACTGACCAGTGAAAGCTGGACAGCTGTAACCGGAGAAGGATCACACTCTACTTACCTGTTCTTGAGTTCTTCACCAAAGTGTTCAGTACTTATTGCACTCAGACATAGGTTACTGGGCTGTATCGACCTTTAATCAGGCCCATTACTGTCATTCTTACGATTGTACAGAACAAAAAGCCCCTGCCCCTCTGGCAAGTTTTGGCTGTCTTTCCTCAGCCAGTGCTGAACAGTTTGTCCTTCCCTGCCCTTCTTTTGGAGAACTCTTCAGCACGGGTTCAGCTGCAATGCTGCTGACAGCCGTTGTCAACAGTAGATAATTTTCGGTGTGGACAAGATGCCAGAGTCCAGACTGAGTTGGTGGGACTATGAAGGTAAAAGATCTCCTTTCTGAAGCGGCAGCCTGTTGACTTGGGGTCAGTGTGATGTTCTGTCTTAATCTGTACCTGTCTGCTTGCAGGCACATTGCTCCTGAACTGGATTTGGAGACTAGTTATAAATGTTCCACTCTGTTACTGGTGATAGCAATGTTGTACCTTATTGCTTCCAGAGGAATTCCTGTGTGCCTGCACATCGCTGCTGGAACAAGGCACCATTGGCATTAGTGCTGAGTTCTTGTCATGTTGGGCTAATGTGGTCTGAGATCCCTTTTGGAATCTGTCATTTCTACAGGAATTCTGATGGTTTAGTTGAGAGTAAACAGATAGCACACAGTGACATGCCTGCCTCCCATCAGTGCCAGAGCCACTTGGCAGTTTGAGGTGAGCTCTAATCGGTTTTGCATGCCGTATTTTTTAACCCCTGACGGTAGCATCTCCTTCCATCTCAGTCAAGTGTCTGTTCTGCCAGCCTAGGTTGTGAGTCCCTGTTAAAGGGCGAAGGAGTTTAGAGACAGGATGAATGTGATATTCTTCTGTGCCCGACCACGTATTGCTTAATCTTTAAAGTGGATGGATACATCATCGAAACAAAGATGACAAGGCCTGTCTTGGCATACATGCCGCTGTGCACTGTCTCACCAGGTGACATGTGACTGTGGCTCAGCAAAGCTGGTTCTGTGCAGCCGCAGCCAGCAATGTCTGCGGAAGGGAAGGCCAGCGCAGATTTTGCCAGGCTGCGTGCCTGGAGCCTCGTTCAGCATCCCAGCAGAGGGAGCACGTACGCTCCTGGAGCTCCTAGCCCGCCAGCCTGTTTCGCAGCACCTCTGTGCTGGATTGTGCCTGTATCACGGGTCTCTGGTGAAACTGGGATCCTCCCTGTGCGTTTGCAGCACAGACTGCAGCCAGGAAAGTCTCCACTTAGGAATCGTCTTTTACCAGTGTCTACTCTGGGCTTGTTGTGATGTCTAAGATCTGCTTCTCCTGCCCTTTTCACGCTGCTCATATTGAGTCTTCCCCTCTCTTGCTGCTGTGCCCTCTCCTCTTGCTGCTCTTGCACTCGCTGCAGCAAGCTGTTTTTGTGCTGGCTATTGTGTGTGCCAGATGGCACCTGCTTTTAGCCCTGAATAATGAGTCTTTATCAGGCAGGACCAGGATGTTTGTATTTCTTGCTCTTCGTATAGGTGTTGCCTACCCCTCAGCACTGTCTTCTCTTATGAGTTGCATTTGCTGTATATAACCTTGCTCTCCTTGAGCGAATCTGTGTTCTTAATTAAATTTGTTCCCTTCTTAGGAAATGGCTGATGTGACATTAGATAAGCCTAAAACTAGCCTTTTTCTTTCCAAAACATTTCTGGCAGTCATTCACTGCTCTTTTTCAGCTTCCTAATTAGTTGCTTACTCAGTGAGAAGAGGAGGAAGAATATGCTTCCCCCTTCCTTCAGAACGGACATGGTGTACGATACCTTTTTCTGCACTTGTGGGTGCAAACACCCTCTCCGTCAATTGCAACAGGTCATGTCTAGCCATGCCTGCAAGCTCCTTGTGTGATGCGCTGCCGCTTGTTCTCTGTGCAAGTTTTCTGGTGCCATGTAATGCAGGCATTGCCCAGTGGCAACGAAGGGCTCGCACAAATGCTGCCTTTGTGTCAGATAGACTATCCGACTGGCTCATGTATGTAGGAAGAGTTGTGCGACTGAAAGAGCAGCCACTAGCTGGTACTGCCGTGTCTGGAGGAGACCAGACGCTCGCTGGCTATTCCTTCTTATGACGGTGACAGTGGCAGTTTGTAGCTCATGGTGATGTAAGCACCTGCCAGCAGGCGAGAACAAAGCTTTTTTTTATTGTCCTCTGGAACTGGCTTCCTTATCTTTGTACAGTGCTCTGTAGCGTTTAATGATGTAATCATGGGATTGGGACATCAGAGCTAGTCTGGCTTACCTTGGCCAGAGATGTGTGGGTGAGAGCTGTTCTGCTTTGGAAGCCCTTGGGTGCTAGGTAGATTGGAAGGAGACATAATTAAGCTGTTAAGAGGGAAAGAGCGTAATAGCCTCCAGCCACAACTTTCCCTTTAATTGAAACCATCATGCCTCTTCAGTGTGCTCCAGATGCACAGCATCAGAGCTGCGCACCCTCCCCAGAACAAAGCAAACGCAAGGAAGGCTAGTATTTGCTAAGGAACATTGCTAAAGTCTGTTCAGATGGCTTCCTCCCATGCCTATTTTCTTCTGTTGTGCTGTGTCATACCTGTGAGCTGTCTGTGGTAGGCTGCCTCAGTCTGCATCCAGTGCAGAGGGTCCTGATCCTTTGTCACAGGTTTTTTGGCATTATGCAATTAAAAAACCCCCACTATCTACACTCAAAGGTGTACCAACATGGGTACAGTTTAGCCCACTGCTCTGACCAGCATTGTTCTAGCCTTAAACTCGGCGGGGAATAGAGTTGTCATCACTTGTGTGAGGAAAACGAGGCTCAGAAAGGAATGAGAACACCATGTGGTAGCGGGTGGAAGGCAGAACCCTGGCTCCTTGTCCCGGCTCTGCTTCACTTCATTCCCTTTATATTCTTTGGCAGCACAGGAAGAAATCCAACAATCTTATGTAGTAAAAAATGAAACAACTAGCAACCGTTCATGAAACAAGCCATCCATAAATGTAGAGGAAGAACTGCCGCGGGTATGTTACAGCTCAGTGGTCAGGATTAAGTGCAGGGCTGAGCGTGCATGCTGAGAGGAAAACAGCCAAGTGCCCGAGTGGGGCTTGGTCAGCAAAGCTGCAGAAAGTCACCTAGATAAGATTCTACTTTCTAGGGTCAGAAGAGAAAACCAGGAGCAGGCAGGTAACACACGGCCAGTCCCTGGAGAAGATTGTGGTGCTTAACTGTACGGGCAACAACAACCTGCTTCAGGGATCTGGGCTGGGGAAGGGCTGTGGGGGTGCTGCAGTTATGGGGAGGGGTGAGAACAGGCAGTGGGAGCTGCACAAAGCCTGGGTTAGGTGGTAAGGGAAGCAGTAAGAGATCAGGTGTCACTGGTTCCCTTGTGTCTCCATCTCCTGCCGGCGGCAGGACGCCCCTCCCTGCATCGCCCAGGTGCGCAGCAGTGTCCCACGGGAAGCTGCGTGTGCTTCTACCTCTCCTGAACGGCCCCGTTTCCTCGAACGTTGCTGCCTGTTTCCTTGCACAGGCAGAATGTGGTGCCGTGGCACAGATGAGGCGAGAGCTATCATGCCAGTGTTTCACTGCTGTACTGTTTAGGGTAGTCAGTGTGCCCGTGGGGCTGGGGGCAGTTTAGTCCGTTATCACGGAGTGTCTGGTCCCTGGTAGGAATCGGGGTGCTCTATCACTGTGCATTCGTAAGGAGACACTTCTTTCAAACCCCGGTCCTGCAAACAGCCCCGAGGTGGGGGCTTTCCAGAGTAGACGGTGCTGGCTGACGTGGGGCTATGCAGATCTCTAATTCTGGCCAGTGACCTTGTCTGTGGACTCTGAGGTCACTGCCACATCTGGCCATGTTGATTATAGGCTCACTGGCCAGGGCAAGGTGGAGCACAGGGGTCTGGTGCTGAGATAAGGTGCTATCAGGCCATGCAGACTCAGATCCCACTGCTCGCAGGGAGGAAAAAGTTCAGAACTTTTTCATTTAGTGCAGCTAGTTAGGATCAAGAGTTGTTTCAGTTTGATAGATATGTAACCTGGGATAAATTTGGACATGGGTTACATCTGTAACTCTGGGCTAAGGAAATCCTGAGAAGACTTATCTGCCTGGTGCTAAAGCCACAACTGAGGTTGGAATGACACCTCATCCTCCCTGAATTTATGTGCGTTGGGGTAACGATGGCACACGGTGAGATGAGGTGGGGATGCCAGCAGGTATGCAGTGCTGCAGCCTGCCAGGAAATGGCTCCTTGGTCACTGTCCCTGTTGGGATCACAGATTTGGGAGTTCTTTAACTGGAGGGGTTGGTAATATCCTGCTTTACGCTCAAGGCAGTGCTTGGATCCTATGCCTGCCAGGAAGGGGTGGTGTGAAGGAAGGATGGCAGGGCTGTGCAGCTGATGTGTTGCTGGGCTTTTCTGACCATGTTCACCTCTCTTGGCCCTCTAGCCTAGTCATGCCATTGCCGCTGTTCCTGTGACACCTTGTCTGTATCCTGCTCCCTTCTTCTGCCTCCTTCTTCCCAGGAAGCTCAACTCACTTGTCACACTAGCCAGATCTGCCACTTCACTTGCCATGCTGTCCAGTCTGCACTGTGTAACCCCGTCTCACGTGGAAGACACCTGGGCATCGCTGGCTAAAGGAGCTTCATAGGTACACAGACCTCCTCTGTGTCTGGACCTGTCTTGGCCCCACAGTTATCCTGCCAGGAGCTCTGAGGTCAGAACGGACAAGTTCTGGCAGTGCTCGCTGGAGCTAGCAAGGGAGACACTGGAGCACTTAGCTGAACAGTTCTTTGATTAGTGATCTAATCCCAAGGAGAGTGATTACACAGTCCCCTGTTCTCTTCCTGGCAGCCAAAGGCATGTGAAAAATAGGTTAAATCGCCTGATTACAGCGGTTCCTCAAAGTGAAGGGCTGGCACTGGCACCGCAAGCCTAAAAGAAACGTCACCCTGATAACGTGCAAGGGTGTTGTGTGTATTTTCTGAGCACTGGGAATGAGCTGTTGATTGTGGACTGGAACTTTCTGCTTTCAGCCCAAGTCTGACTCCAGCTTGATACCAGGTCAGGAAGATGCCCACAGAGCGTACGTAACAGTCTCTCTTGTGGTCATTCCTGTTCTTTCCCTGTGCGGAAGAGAACAGAGAGGTGGGATCAGTTTTCTCTCCCTCTGAACTCTGACCCATGGGCCAGAAGCAGGCCTGGGGGCAGGCTGAGTTGAATGTGCCGTCTCTGGAGCGCTTGCCTGTGTCGGAGGTGGTGGGAATTTCACCTCCAGAGCAGCAGTGTTTCTCTCTGAGGATAGATTCATTTTTCTGTTTAATTTAGGAAGCAATCATTTTGTGCTGAATGGTGCTGAGATTGATATCCCACCCTGAAGGACAGGCCCCAGTGGCTGTGTCAGAGCTACGTGGTGTCTGGATTTGCCTCCCTTCTGGCGGCTGTAGAACGAGACTTGATGTTCCCCCACGCTGCTCTGTGCATCAAGTGGAGGATGTTCAGCTAGAAAGGACTGAAATGTCCAGCTTTGCTGAAAACTGCACTCAGGATAGGATAAAAGTAAAAGCAATTACTTTTTAAGCAGGGAACTTTTTAAGCCTGACGTATGTTGGATGAGTCGGAAAGCTGCAGCCTCGTTTCCTATGGCTTTGGTGGGCTCTGGAGGAGAGGTAAAAGTCAAAAGATGGGGCATGAAGGATGGTTCTTCATGTGCCTTCTCCTCCTGTCTCCCCCTGGGGCTTTGGCAGATGGTCACCTGGCTTGTGCCCAGGCTCTTTAACTTTGTGCAGCCTGCAAGATGCTTGAGGAGAGAGCTCAGTAGGAATGGGAAAGCCTGAGATGCGCCACATGTGGGAGGTGTTTGCATGGGGAGCAGGGATACACCCTCCTTTCTGGATGTGGATCTGGTGAAAAGGGAGGATGTTTTTGCCCTGGCAGAAGGGTGCATCTGAATAAAACACCTCATTTGGCAGAGTGGAGTCCAACTGTGTCATATTTTACAACACAACAGTCTTCCACACCAGGAACATTGACAGTGCCACACCTATCAGCCCATCTGTCCTGGCCTTTTGTCTCTGGCAACAATCAGTCTCTGGTGCTTTGGGACAAGGGGCCCTCTCTCCCAGGAGGCGCCAAGCAGAGTGCTGCGGAGGGGCAGACGTTAAACATACATGTTTCAGCCTCCGGTGACTGTTCTCCCACTAACACGTGCCCTAAGCGTGCTCTTGGGAACACTGCGTGTAGGTAAGGATGTGGTCACTGCTCTCAGCTCACCAGCTCAGGCTGCACGTTAGCGGTTTTCAAGCAAAAAAGAGACACCCGATCAAATTCTCTTCTTGGGGCAGTTTCACCTGGTTCCTTTGTTTTGCGAGCTGGGCAAGCAGGGGTGAATGAACAGGATCATGTGAAGGTAGCACAAGTCTGCCTGTGCTCAGGAGATTAGCAGTTTGACACGCAGCCTGTGCAGGGCTTCTGCGGAAACAACATTTCATTAAATGTGTCTCCCTCCTCCCGCCCAGCCGGGGGGATCTGTGGGGCTGCAGCTGTGCTAGACATGTGCTGCAGCAGTACTGTGAATCGGAGCTGCAGCCCAGGGATCGCTCGGTGTCATCCTGCATATGCAGGGTTAGCATTTGAAATCCATGTGGAGGACATTGCTGGGCTACCATTTCAATCCTCCCCTTAATGTTTTTCTTATCGTTGAATAGAAACAATCTGACCTTAGGGAAAATAAATTAACGTCGGCTTCAATTGCTTTGTATTTTGTGTAAACAGTTCCACTGAGTAGAACAACTTCTTAGTTTAAACTGTAGAGACAACAAGCTCTTTTCCACACTTTGGGTTAGTGCATGACTGGAACAGGTATTCATATCTTAATATTTGCGTGACCCTAATTTTAGGATTTCACCCAGTAGCAAACTGAGAGGACGGGTTGTCTCAGGCTGAGCACGCAGGCACAGGACCTGATAGCTTGTCAGAACAGCGAGTAGCAGGAGCTGCTGCCTGCAACCTGGGAGAGAGGGACAGCTGCTGTTTCTTGTAAACACGCTGCTCTGAAATCTCAAGTTAAAAGCTCTAAGTAAATGTCTAAAACAAGCATTTCCCTACAGCTCAGTTTAGCCTGCGTCACCCTGTCTGATGCTTCAGTTACGCTAGCCCCATTGCCAGGATCGTTTCCAGCGCTGCTGGAGAGCAGAGTGCTGGCTTGAGCCTGGGAGGGAAAGAGGCTGGCGGAGCCCCACCGACCACTTCTGGCTCTGCAAGGAGAGGAGGGCTGAGGAGCCCCTGACTGAGCGACCTGGAAACATGTGGCTCTGGTTCCCTGCATGGAGCAGCAGCTGGACTCAGACCTAGGCTTGCTGCTGGGGAAAGGACGGGGCTGCAGCAGTCGCCCTGCATCGGACCTGCCACCCGCTGCGGTGCCTTGCGCCCGCACACAGCCTGCACGCTGAGCCTGGTGCCTGTGTGCCGGGGCCCGTGTGCCGTGCAGAGAGCAGTGCCCAGTGCCAGGGACGCTGCATGGAGCTCCTGTGCGCAGTGCCTGTGCCCGCTGCGCGGCACCCAGCACCAGTGCTCAGTGCGTGCAGCCTGTGCCCCATGTGCGGTGCCCGTGCACGGTGTGCGCCGCCTGGGCCATGATGCCCGGTGAGCAGTGCCAGTGCCCCATGCCTGTGCCCAGCGCGTGGAGCCTGGGGCTTGTGCTGGCGCTGTGACCATGCGCGCTGCCCATGCTGGTGCCCGTGCGTGGTGCGCAGTGCCTGTGCTGGTGCCAGTGCCCGGTGCATGGAGCCCGGTGCGGGTGCCGGTGCCCGGTGCATGGAGCCCGGTGCG
>NW_020449675.1:392339-414798 GCF_003343035.1 Apteryx rowi | reverse complement strand
GGGTCGGGGTCGGGGTCCGGGTCCGGGTCTGGGTCGGGGTCGGGGTCGCCGCCGCCCGCCGCCCGCCGCCGGGAGCCCGAGGAGACGGAGAGCGAGGAGGTGGAGACGCGCGCCGTGGCCACCTCCCCCGACGGCCGCTTCCTCAAGTTCGACATCGAGATCGGCCGCGGCTCCTTCAAGACCGTGTACAAGGGGCTGGACACGGAGACCACCGTGGAGGTGGCCTGGTGCGAGCTGCAGGTGAGCGCCGCCGCGGCGGGGCGCGGGATGCAGGGAGCGGGGTGCGGGATGCGGGGAGCAGGGTGCAGGGACCGGGACCCGCCGCCCCTCGGGGGCACCGGCGGGCCGGGGCTCTGCGGGCGGCACCGCGACCCCGGGCCGAAGCCCCGTCCGCGCTCAGGGACTCGGCCGCCGGCCCCCGTCGGCTGGTGCTCCAGGCCGGCCTCCTGCCCTCCTCGCTCCCCCCGGCTCCCGCAGGCTGCTGCCCCGGGGAGAAGGGGCTTAGGCAGGGGCAGCTGGCAGCTCTTCTCCTTCCGGCCCCCTTGGCGTTCGTAGCCCCTCTCCAACCGTGAATCCCTCTCCCCGCCTGCCGGTGCCTCCCAGGGCTGGCGTGCTGCACTGGGGAAAGGCAAGGCATCTCCGCCTGGGCTGGAGCACATGCCAGGAGCAGTGCACAGGCTGTTGAATCACCCCAGTTTGTTGTTAATCGTGTCAGCGCTGGTTCTGCAGTGGGGCTGCAGCAGCAGAGCCGGACACGCTCCTTGCAGCCAGGCTCGGGTTCCCCTCGCTCTCCATAGGTGCCTGCGCGCTGGCCGGCGCCTCGGAGCCGCGCGGGGGCTGTTGGCCTGGGCCCAGGCTCCGTGTTTAACACGGCGCTTCCCAGCCCTCCTGCCTGTCACGTGCTGTTTTCCGTTTGCTGTGTCGCTGCCTGTGCAATGGCAGTGCTCTTGGTGCATCCACGCTCCCTGTGCCGGTCCCAATCCAGGGAGTGTGCAGGTGGATCCAGGGCCAGGCTGGGGGGGCTGAGCCCTGCGCTCGCCCCCGGGAAGGGCAGTCTGGGACAGCAGTGCTCTGTCCGCAGCACACGGCCCTGCGCCAGAGCTGCAGGGCTGCTCTGATAGTCCCGGTGCACTTGTGGGCACGTGGCGGCAGTGTGCTTGAGGCCGGGTGGTGAGCCTGCTCGCAGGGTACAGCGCGTCCTTGGTGCATGCTGGCCGCTCGTCCTTGGCTGCAGCGGTGTCCGGAGGCACCTGCGGCTGCCCGTGGTTTCTGCCACCTTGCCGGGGCTCTTCGCTAACTGTGTCCGGACCTGCGGTTTTCCAGGTCTGGGAGCAGCTTCCCCATCCCCTCTCCCCCACATCCTGCCGTGCCTGTCGCTGTCCCACAGCCTGACAGCGGGATGCTGATGCTGGGGTGCCGAGGGGAGCAGCCAAGGGGTCGCTCCCTAACTCCTTCCCCTGCTCAGGGCTCTCGGCGGGCCTGATCTGGCCACAGAGGCGAGGCTGYGTATGGACAGCCTTGCTGCGGGGCTCCCTTCGGCTCCGCAGAGCCCCTGGGGAGGCTTCTGCTAAGTCCAAAGTCTCAGGCGGGCTCCCTGACCCTGGTGGCTGTCATAGCTGGAAGGTCCAAGTCCTTGTTTGCACAGAAAAACGTGTCTTGCAAGTTTTGCTCCTAAAACCTTGGTGCAGCTGCATGCTGCTGCATGGGCTGCGTCCCTGGGGACGGCTGCAGCCTGGCGCTGCAAGAAGAGATCCTTAGGTAATGGCGAGCGATTTGGGGAAGGGCTCGCTGCTCCCTGCTGGGGAGGAAGGTGAGGCCTTGGGCCTCAGCTTGGCTTCGTGTGATTGCACAACGGCTTTGGCTGCCTGCTGAGCGCACGCTCGGCAGTCCCACCCTCGCCTTGCCCCTCGTCCCCGTTCCAGTGCTCCCGCGCTTCCACTTGTGTCTCATATCCCTTTGCATTCTGGTGAAAAAACAGCCTGGCACTAGCAAGGACGGAGGTTTCTTGGTAAACCCAGTGACTTTCTCTGGGTGAGTCAGCCGTGCCTGGCTCTTCCTGCCCGGCCGCCTGCACGTTCCTCCTCGTGGGTCCGTGCCCGTCTCCACGCGAGTGTGTCCCTGCTCTCCCGGGTTCTCAGCTAGCGTGCACGGCAGACCTGTGACCGCGCTACCCAGACCCTGTGCTCCCGCTCGGCCCTGCTGCTGGGCTGCATCGCCTTGCCGATCGCGAGCCCCGGGCCGGCCGCCACACCAGGCAGCTCCCGTGGCTCCGTCGGGCCCGGCCAGCCCCGGCGCGCGTCTGCCACCAAGGAGGGGGGGCGCCGGCTCTCGCAGCAGGAGCGCCGTTTGGTGCCGTGCTGGCACGGTGTGCCCGCCGCCACGTGCCACGGCGTCCTCGGGAGGGGGCTGCATCCCCCCGCTGCAGGGGCGTCCAACGGGAGTCACCGCCAGGCCTCCAAACGCGGGGCTGTGGGAGCTGCGCAGCCGCCTGCGGAGCTCCTGGAGATGTGTGCGGAGAGGCCGCGTTCCTGCTGGCAACTGCCAGGGAACGTTGGGTGAGGACCGGCAGTGCTGGGGCCCGGCACTCTCGGCCGCCCGGAGAGCCTGGGCTGGCCGCCACCGCGAGGGCCTGGGGCTGCCACAGCACCGGCCGCCCGTCCCCGCGGCGCTCCCTGCTCCCCCCTCGCCAGCCCCTGCTGCTCGGCCCGTCCCGCTAACTGCTCTCTGTCCGGTGCCTTCTCCCAGAGCCCGCGTCCTTCAGGGCCTGAAAGCGTACAGGCAGGCTTTTAGAAGTCTGTTTTCCTGCAGTAATCATGCAAAGAATCAGACACTGTGACACAAATACGGGATTTGTAACCACAAATAAAAATGGTTGTGGTTTTGCCCTTTTAAAAATAACTTTGTCCTATATCTTTCACAGTTCTCCTTTTATTGCCCTTAAAATATAAATGAGTACCTAACCTCAGCCCTGACCTGCAGTTCCGGTGCCGAGCGCCTCGTCCCACTGTCGCTGGGTCCCTCGATCCCCAATCACAGCTGTCCCGCTTGCCCGCCCTGCCCGCCGCTCCCCGGTGCCGAGGCCGGAGCTGCGCCCGCTCCCGCGGGACGGCCCCCGGGACGCCCCGGCCTCGGCGGTGGCAGCGGCCGCCTCTGCCGCCTGCCCGCAGACCTGCCGCCACCTGTTTACGCTTTCCAGCTTTAGACTCGAGGCTATTTCTGTCGATAGGTGCCGAGGGTGGTGGGGAGGAGGCAGCAGGGAGGAAGCCGGAGGCCCAGAGTGGAGTCAAGCTGTAAATACGCTGGCCACCAGTGGCTTTCCGGTGGGGACCCCTCAGCGCCCCGCCGGCCCGGCAGCGGAGCCGGGGCGAGAGCTCCTCTGCCTTGGCGCGCGATGCCCCGAAGCGGCTCCCCGCTCCCTGGGCACCCGCCGCAGCACAGGGCGCTCAGCCGCGCCGGGCTCCGCGCGGCTCGCTCTTCCCGAAGTCCTGGTGCTTGGGGGGGCCCCCGTGTCCAGACCGTCCTGCTGCAGTTTGGAATCGGACATGGTGTCGGCTCGCGTGTGGCGCAGCCTGGGGAGCAGACCGAGGAGCCAGGCGGGATTTGCTCGGAGGGGCTCCAGGGGCTTGGGAGCAGGTGTGTGCTCGTGCACGTGTGAGCACGCGCAGAGCCGCCGCTGCCCAAATGGCCGGCGGCAGCCGGAGCCGTGGCCATGCCCTGTGCTGCGCAGGCCCCCGGGTTCGCCCTCCCCCAGGTCGGCGGGGCCCGCGCCGCGGCCGGAGGTGTCGGGGCTGCTTCTATTTCAGGGCTGCGTCCGGCGGGGGGGTGCTGGGCGGCCCCTGGCGCCGGCTCCCACACCGGCCGAGGCATCGTTATAAATGTACCTTCGCGTGTGCACCACCCCCCCTTTCCGGGCGCGAAGCTCGGCCGGGCACAAAGGGGCTTTCACGGGTGCGTGCGGGGTGTCCGCAGCGTCCCGGAGCAGCTCCCGGCTCGCGAAGCGCTCCGCTGCCCTGAGGCCGGCATTTGCCTGCGCGCGGAGACCCTGCTGCAGCCGGGCAGCTGCTGGCCCCGCTCACCGCCTCCCGCTCCCCGCAGCGCCTGGCCAGCGCGTCCCGGGCTTGGCCCTGCCAGGCTCTCCCGGAGCCAGCGGCCGGACCGCTTCCGCCAGCGCGCCGCCCAGCTCTGCGCCCATGATCCCGGCTGCCCTCCCCGGCCTCGGCGCGAGGACGCCGCATCCCCGCTCGCCGCGCCGGGCTGCCGCCCGCCCTGGCCGCATGCCCTGCCCTGCCCCGTGCTCCGTCCCCTCCCGCGGCTGGATCGGCCTCCCCAGCCCCGGCTGGCGGCGGGTGCCGCAGGCGGCAGCCCTGCTGCAGCAGCAGCCGGAGCCCCGGCTGCTCCGCGCCATCTCCGAGCACGGTGCGGGAAGAGCCGGCTGCTCCGCGCCGGCCCCCGGCACCACGGGAAGAGGTGGCGCGGCGAGGCGCGACGGGGCCGTGCTGGGGGCAGCGCCGCATGCCGGGGGCAGCGCCGCGGCGTCGCTGCTGTTTTCCTGCCGCAGCATGAAAGGTCCCATTCATCCCGCGTCGGCAGGGCTCAGGTTCCCCTCTGGGCTAAGCCGGGTCCCCGAACGCGTGTTAAAAAGAGAAGGGGATTATGGAGCGGCTCCGGCCCGGCTGCGGGGCCAGGTATGATGCAACGGGAACTTTACGAGAGCTCTGTGGGCTGATGGATGGCAGCTGCGAGCCGAAGAGCCAGCGCAGGCTCTCGGAGCCCCCGGCAGCACCGGGGCGCCGCATCCGCTGCCCCCGGCACAGCGGCCGGTCCCATGGGATGCCGCTCGTGGCTTGGCACTGGACCCTGCCGTTTCCGGCATCGCCTCGTCAGCCCACCGCCCCYGTCCCGCTGCGGCAGGGCTGCGTCTTCCCCGCCGCGCCCGTGCCGGGGCTCCGCTCCCTCTTCCGCTTTAATTACCTCGAGCGGGAGGAACGTGGAAAAAACGGGGCAGGAGCCTCCCACGCCTGCCGCCCCGACAAAGGCGCCTTTGAGGCCGGCCCGGCAGCCTGCCACGACGGCGCCCGTGCGGCCCGGCGCCCGTGGTGGGGAGAGGCGGCCACCCGCCCCGGCACCGCCGAGGGCAGCGGGGCCGCAAAGCGCCTCCGTGCCCTGGTGCCCGCAGCGGGGACCTCTGTCCGTCCGTCCCTGCCGCTCACCTCCCCACCGGCCCCGCAGACGCGGAAGCTGTCCAAGACGGAGCGGCAGCGCTTCAGCGAGGAGGTGGAGATGCTCAAGGGGCTGCAGCACCCCAACATCGTCCGCTTCTACGACTCCTGGAAGTCATCCGTCAAAGGCCAGATCTACATCGTGCTGGTCACCGAGCTCATGACCTCCGGCACCCTGAAAACGTGAGCGGGGACGAGGGGCTGCACCGAGCCTGGGGAGCCGGGGGGATCCGGGGGCATCCAGGGCCGACGCGCCGGGGTCGCTGCTGGGCACCGGGACCCCAGGGCCTCGCTTCTCCCCCGCGGCCGGGGCCGTCCCACTCRGGCCCCGGCCGCCCCCGAGCGCCTCAGCCGGCTCCTGGCCCCGGCGGCTCTGCCCCATCCCGGTGGCGCCGGGCTCAGCGCCGCGGCAGGGTCTGGGCCGGGTTGGTGCYGCGGCAGGTGCCGGCGGCCCCGGTGCCACCTCCGTCCCCCCCCCCGCAGCTACCTGAAGCGGTTCAAGGAGATGAAGCTGAAGGTGCTGCAGCGCTGGAGCCGGCAGATCCTCAAGGGGCTGCACTTCCTGCACACCCGCTCGCCCCCCATCATCCACCGCGACCTCAAGTGYGACAACATCTTCATCACCGGCCCCACCGGCTCCGTCAAGATCGGCGACCTGGGCCTGGCCACACTCAAGCGCGCCTCCTTCGCCAAGAGCGTCATAGGTAGGGCGGCGGGGCCAGGCCGGGCGCGGGGCGCTGGCGGCGGGGCCCGGGGCGCTGAGCCCCCCGCGCCCCCAGGCACCCCCGAGTTCATGGCGCCGGAGATGTACGAGGAGAAGTACGACGAGGCCGTGGATGTCTACGCCTTCGGCATGTGCATGCTGGAGATGGCCACCTCGGAGTACCCCTACTCGGAGTGCCAGAACGCCGCCCAGATCTACCGCAAGGTCACCTCGGTGAGCCRGCCGGCCGCCCGGGAGCGCCGCCCGGGAGGGGGAGCAGGCGGCGGAGGGACCCGGGTGCCCCACGGCCGGGCAGGGGATGATGCGCAGCCGGGCAGGGGACAACGCTCCGCCGGGCACTTGGTGGAGCCGGTTGCAGCGTCTCGGGGTGCCGGGCGGCGGCAGAGCCAGTGCCGAGCAGGCCGGACAGCTGCGTCCTGCTCCACAGGGACTGAAGCCCAGCAGCTTCTACAAGGTGAAGGTGCCAGAGCTGAAGGAGATCATCGAGGGCTGCATCCGCATGGACAAGGACGAGAGGTGGGACGGGGGCCGGACAAGGTGCCAGTGCGGCGCCAGCTCCCTGTTAGCCGCAGCCAGGCCGTGCGCTCGCCTCTGCCGGGGTACGGCGGCTGCGCAGGTGGACCTGGCTGCCCGGCGGGGCTGGTGCGGAGCGGGAGCCGGGGYGCTGAGCACAGCTCCTCCCGCAGGTACACCATCCAGGACCTGCTGGAGCACTCCTTCTTCCAGGAGGACACCGGGGTGCACGTGGAGCTGGCCGAGGAGGACGACGGCGTCAAGTCAGGGCTCAAGCTCTGGCTGCGCATGGACGACACGAAGAAGCTGCACGGCAAGTACAAGGACAACAACGCCATCGAGTTCCTCTTCGAGCTGTACAAGGACGTGGCCGAGGAGGTGGCCCAGGAGATGGTAGGTGCCGGGGYGCCGAGGCGGGATGCCGGGGGGTGGCCGGACGCCGGGCCGGGCTCCCGGCCTGACCCTGCCGCGGCGCAGGTGATCCTGGGCTTCGTGTGCGAGGCCGACTACAAGCTGGTGGCCAAGGCGGTGCGGGACCGCGTGGTGGCCATCAAGCGCAAGCGGGAGAAGCTGAAGCGGGCGCAGGAGGCAGCGCCGCGCGCCGAGCCAGGGCCGGGGCTGGGGCCGGAGCAGGGGCCAGGCGTGCTGCAGCTGCTGGAGGAGCTGAAGTCCCCGGGGCCGCCGGGCACTGCCGCCACCTCCCCCGCCACCCCCGGCTCCGGCGACTCCGTCTTCGGCAGCGCCTTCCCCCCGGAGCCCGAGGAGCCAGAGGCCGACCAGCACCAGCACTTCGTGTACCGGCACGCCAGCTACTCCTCGGCCACCTGTACGTGGGTGCCGGGGCGGGAGCGCGGGGCGACGCCGCCACAGCGGGCAGGGGTCCGTGGGCCGCGCTGACGCCCGCGCTCCTCTGCAGCCGACTGTGAGACCGACGGCTACCTGAGCTCCTCGGGCTTCCTGGAGTCGCCGGAGCTGCCGCCACGGGGTGGCTCGGCGGGGGACCCGGCCAGCCCGCCGGCCGCCCGACCCGTGTGCCGCTTCCCCACGGTGAGCGGGGCCCAGGGGGGGCTGGGGCCGGGGGCTGCCGGGGCGCCGCTCACCACCTCTCCCCGCAGAGCATCGCCGTGCGGCTGCCCGCCGAGCCCGGCCTCTCCGCCAGCGACGTCTCCTCGCCCGTGGACAGGTGAGGCCCCGTGCCGGGGGGGGGGGGGCCGGGTTGGGCCGGCCGGCAGGGGCCTCACTGATGTTGTCGTCCCCCCCCCCCGCAGCTACACCTCGGACGTGGCCTCRGGGCTCAGCGACGGCTGCGAGGGGCTCTCGGCCGGCGAGCGGGGCGCCAAGCTGCCGGGCAGGCGGCCGGCGGGGAAGCTGCTGCGGCGACGCGCAAGGTCCAGGCTGCGCATCACCAACGTGAGTGCCGCGGGGCAGGCGCCCCGGGACCCCCCCCGCTGCCGCCGCCGCTGCCCCGGCCTCACCGCCGCTGCTGCCCCCAGATCTCGGACCAGAGCGACCGCGTGGTGGAGTGCCAGCTGCAGACCTACAACAACAAGATGGTGACCTTCAAGTTCGACCTGGACGGGGACAGCCCCGAGGAGATCGCGGCCGTCATGGTGAGCGCGGGGCAGGGGGCCGCGGGGAGCCGCGGCCCTGCTGGGCGCTGAGCAGCCCCTCGTGCCCCCCCCTCGCCCCCCGGGCAGGTCCGCAGCGAGTTCATCCTGGAGTCGGAGCAGGACGGCTTCATCCACCGCATGCGGGACA
This sequence comes from Apteryx rowi, assembly GCF_003343035.1. Classification (NCBI taxonomy): domain Eukaryota; kingdom Metazoa; phylum Chordata; class Aves; order Apterygiformes; family Apterygidae; genus Apteryx; species Apteryx rowi. Next base: position 406,584 of record NW_020449675.1, on the reverse strand, counting down.
TCATCCACCGCGTGGAGACCCTGCTGCGCAAGGAGGGGCGCGGCGCCGCCGAGCTCCCCGCCAGCCCCGCCGCCGCCAGCCCCGTGAGTCCCACGTGCCGCGGGCAGCACCGCTGCCCTCTGCGGGGACGGGGATGGGGACGATGGGGACGGTGGCGGCCACCAGCTCAGGCTCTCCCTCCCCGGCAGGTGGACCTGCAGCTGCAGGATCTCTCGCGCTCCGTCTCCTCGTCCTCGCTCAGCGGTACGTCCCGTCCCGTCTCGCCACGCCGCGGTGCCCCCCGCACCCCCGCCCCGCTTGCGGCCCGTCCACGCCGTGGCGGTGGCTCTGGCGCTCACAGCCGTCCCCGCAGACCTGGGCTGCGCCAGCCCCAGCCTCTCGCTGCTGTCGCCGGCGCTGCCCTCGCTGAGCAGCTCCCCATCAGAGAACGACCTCGCCAGCCCCGCTGAGCCGCTGGYGACACTGCCGGGCTCCCCCGCAGGTAATGGCCCCGGCAGGGCTGGCCACCTCCCTCTGTCCATCCGTCCATCTGTCTGTCCTGGGTGGCCCCAGCCCTGCTGATGCCCCTCTCTCCCGCAGGCGTCCCCAGCACGGCAGCGCAGACCTGGCCCCCGGCTCCAGCGTGGCCGCCGGCAGCTCCAGCATTCCCACCACCCGCCCCCGGCAGTCCGGGGGGGTCGGTTGCGCCGGCGCTGCCCCCGACCCTCCCGTCCCCGCTGCCTGTCTCCCCCGCGCCGGGGGCGCCCGGCAGCCCCCCCACGCCACCCTGGGCCCCCACCGCCCCACTGCTGTCCCTGGCCAATGTCTTCTCGCTGGCGGTGATGAGCGTGGCCCACACACTGCTGCCCGCCGTCTTCTCCATCGCCGGCTCCGGCGCCCGCCTCTACCCGCCGCTGCTGCCTCGGCCCCAGAGCCTGGTCCTGGGGCCACCACGCTTCGCCTTCCCCGACCCTGYCGGCCTGGCCAGGGCCGCCCCAGGGCCAGCAGCCGACAGCGGCCCTGCCAGGGGGGGCCCCGCACCGGCCCCAGCCCCCCCGTGCAGTGAGTCCCCGGCAAGTCCCCTGCCGCCACTGAGCCCCTGGGCACCGGGCGGGCTGGAGGGCGACGCGGTGAGTGCGGGGACCCCCGGGTGGCCCCGGCAGCTGGGGGGGGCGGGGTCTCCCCACCTGGTCCTGCCCTGAGACAGGGCACCGCTGCCCTGCGGGATGGACGGCTCGGAGCCCTGTGGATATGGGGAGCCCCCGGGATGCAGGAGGGTCTGGGATCCAGGAGCCCCCCTGGGACACAGGGAGGGTCTGGGATGCAGGAGCCCTCAGGACGCAGGGAGGGTCTGGGACCCGGGAGCCCTCAGGATGCAGGAGCCCCCCGGGGAGGGGGGGGAGGTCTGGCCCCTGGGAGCCCCCTGGACACAGGCGCTGGGGTGGGCGGCTCTGGCTGACGGCCGCGGGGTGTCTGCCAGGTGCCGCTTTGCTCCCCCAAGCCCGGCCACCAGCTCATCGTCTCAGAGTCGCCAGCCGCCAGCGCGCCCAAGGCCCGGCTCTCGCCCATCAACGAAGGTGAGGCAGGGAAGGGCCAGCATGCGCTGCGCGTCCCAGCCGCGGTAGCCGCTCACTCGCCCTCCCATCCCCGCCAGAAGCCAGGCCCCAGATCCTGGGCCGGTTCCAGGTGACGCCGTCCAGGGACCCAGCTGAGAGCTCCCCACTGCTGGGCCGTGACGGCGGAGAGCCGGCTGGCCAGGAGCCCTGGGAGCCAGCGGCTAGTGACTCCCCGCCACCCGCGGCCCCCGACGCCGAGGGCAGCACGAGCAGCGACTCGGACTCGGTGCTGGAGACGGCGGTGCAGGAGCCCGAGGCYGATGAAGCGCTGGCTGAGGAGGGCACACCGGTGGCACCGCCGGAGAGCGACCGGGAGGTCCCCGGGGAGGAGGGCGCAGAGAGTACACCACAGGCGGTGCTGAGCCAGGTGTGGCTGAGCTACTCCCGCAGCATGTCCTACCTGAGCAGCGATGACACCGAGAGCGAGGACGAGGAGATCTGGGAGGAGCTGCAGAACCTGCGGCAGAAGTGAGCGGCCCCGCGGCGAGCCCAGGGCGGCCGGGGTCGGAGGGGAGGGAGCCGGAGAGTGCATGCCGTGCCGGAGGGGCGTGGGGGGCTGCTGACCTGGGGGGCTGTAGGAGCGGGGGCACCTCCCTGCCCGCCGTGCGGGCGCTCCTGTCCCAGAGGGGAGGTTTAGCTGAGCCCCGGCACGGAGGCGGCTCTGCTCCCAGCCCGGTCTTGTCCGCAGGCACCTTGCCGAAGTGCAGCTGCTGCAGAGTGCCCAGAAGAAGGAGATCGAGGAGCTGTACCTGCGCATGGGAAAGCAGCCACCGCTGGGCATCGTCTCCCCCGCGGCCATGCTCTCCAGCCGCCAGCGACGCCTCTCCAAGGGCAGCTTCAACCCGTCGCGCCGCAACAGCCTGCAGCGCCTGGAGCTAGCGCAGCCCACAGGTACCGCTGGGCCCCCCACACCCACGGCGCCCTGCGAGGGCAGCAGCGGGGACCCGCCGGGCTGCGGAAGGGCTGGGCCTGTGCCAGGCACGGCTCGCTCCCACACCGCCCTGCTCAGTGCCATCTGTCCCTGCAGGAATCATGCGCCGAAACTCACTGAGCGGCAGCAGCACCGGCTCCCAGGAGCAGCGGCTCAGCAAGGGGGTGACCTTTGCTGAAGACTTCGGCCGGATGGTAAGGGACAGGCGCTTGCTCCTGCCCCCGGCAGCGCTTCTGTCTGCCCCCGCTCACCCGTCCTTGTCTCCCCACAGTAGCCGGCTGGCCGGGAGTGATTTCGCGAACTACCTCAACCAAGTGCCTACTGCCCCAGAGGGCCGGCAAGAGCCCTCGGCATCTCCTGGGACAAATGYGCCGGTCCTGGGGAAGCAGCCGCCTCCCCTGCAGCATTCCGGGCTGCCCCTTCTCCCCTGCGTGGCTAGGGCATCGCTGTGCCCCTCGCGGGGGCGAGAGGGGCTGCCCTCACCCTGCACATGCCTGTGGGACCTGCTGTGGGGTGAGCCGCAGCCCCATCCCGCTGCCCGGCCCCATTGCCTCACCACTTCCTCCCGCTCAGCCCGGCTCCGCCAGGCCTGCCCAGCCCTGGGCGTGTTTGCTCAGGCCCAGCCCTGGCTGCAGGAAGGGCGCGGGCTGGCTCCGGCCATTACAGCCTCGCTCACTTTATGCTGTTCTCCGGCTGTGCTGTCCCTGAGCTGAGACTGCGGCACGCAGCGAGCCCAGGGCGTGCCCACGGCACACAGCACGCCCACCCAGCCGCCGCCGTCCCTTTGGGGCAGAACCACGCACCCCTCACGCCCCAGTCACATCGCGTCCCCAGCCATCTGCCCCACTCTGCCCTCAGCGCTGCTCCGGCCCCGCGCTGCGTTAGACGATGTGTGCCCATCCTGCGCCAGGCACAGCTCACCCTGCAGCTTGCTGCCTGCTGGCCTCCACGCTGCCACCTGCCAGGCTGCCCCCGTCCTGGCTGCAGCCCCCCCCCTTTTCAGACGCTTTGAGTAGCTCTAAAAGAAGCTGGATGAAGAGTGGGAAGACGCCTCCCTCGCCCACGTAACATGATAGAGCCCGGTGTACCAGGAGCGGCAGCTGGTGCATTTTGTTATGAACTGATGTCTGGAAAATGTTTTCATAAAGACAAATTAAAAACAAAGGGGGGCTGTGTGTGTTCTGTGAGGGGGAGTCGTGGATGCAGTCTCTGCCACCGGCTCCTGGTAAGAGTGCAGACAGGATGATAAAATAAAGCACAAAATGGGAAAACTCCCCTAATCTCAGCAGCCATCTGAGGGAGTGGTACAGCACCATCCCTACCCATCCTGAGCTGGACTCCTGCCACTGGTGCTTTAATAACCCATGCTGAAGCAGCCTCCAAACAAGTTATTTATTGTGGAAAGTGACAGGCACCTGGGGCACCCCTGCCCTTCCCAGGAGCATGTCCTTGGCAAGCTGAGCCAGGATCCTGCACACCCTTCAGGAGAAAAGGTGGCTGCCAGCAGGGGAGGAAACCCTGCCTGCAGGGGTGCCCCCTCCGAGGGGGTTCACTGGCCTTGGATGTGTGCGGTGCAGGGCCCCTGCCTTGGGGGGCCCTGAGGGGGCTGGACCCGCGCTCAGGGCCAGGCGGATCCCCCTGCGCAGCCACCAATGCTCGAGGCCCAGAGGCCGCTCGGGGTGTATGCTGGGGCCCTGGGGGCTGGATCGGGCCCGCTCTGCTCAGCTCGCCGGGCTCTTGTCCTGGGCCAAGGCCCGTGCCGTCTCCACCTCCTGCTCCAGCTCGTCCAGGAACCGCTCCTGCGACACCGAGTAGAAGGTGTAGCCGTCTGCGGGCGCTGAGGAAAACAGCAGGGACGGCCGGCCCGCCGCCCCCCGGCCCGGGACCACCCCCCCCGGCCCGGGACCACCCCCCGGCCCGGGACCACCCCCCTCGGCCCGGGACCACCCCCCTCGGCCCGGGACCACCCCCCTCGGCCCGGGACCACCCCCCTCGGCCCGGGACCACCCCCCCGGCCCCGGCCCCCGCGGCCCCGGGAGGATACAGATGCCCAGCACCACGGCGCCGATGCCGATGCCCAGGAGCGCGTTGCGGCCGCGGAACCGCCGCCGCAGGGCGCGCTGGCGCTGGGCGCGCTCCACCTCCGCCATGAGGCGGCGCTGCTCGGGGCTGAGCCCCGGCTCCCGCGCCGGGTCGATGCGCCGCGCCACCGCCGCCTCCCCGCGCGGCTCCGCCATCTCACCCCCACCGCCGCTTCCGCAGGGCAGATTTACGTCACATCCGGCGCCTCCGGGCCGGAGAGGGAGGGGCGGAGGGAGGGGCGCGGCTGGCCAATCCGGAGGGCGCACGTGACGCAGGGCGCGTACGGGCCGGCGAAGGCGAGCGCGTGGCCGGCCGCGAGGAGAGGCGCGTTCCGATTGGCGGGCAGGGGCCCCGTGACCCGGAGGGCGCTGAGGCGGGGCAGGCCGCCCTCAACCGGTTTGGACCGGTCCCGGCCCGCTCTGGCCTCGGTGGTTGCTGCGGCCGCGACGCCCCGGGAATAACCGTGGCCTGTGAGGTGTCAGGGCTGAGGTGCGCAGATGGGGTCGCCGGCGCAAGCAGCGTCCAGGTTCCGAGTCTCGGAGCCTGTCTTTGGCGAGGTTGCCCCCGAGGTCATCGAGGAGATGTTGATCCGTTTAGCTACAGAGAACGAGCAGTACCTGAGTGAGCTTTCAGGTCAGGCGGGCCGCTTCAAAGAGGCGCAGATAGTGGGTGAGACTCTTTTGCTTGGTGACTCTTGAAACGATCAATTCTGCTGTATTGATTAGCTTCAGTTATGACTGTTCCTTGCACTTTTTGCAGAATTTATATTTCTTTTGTCTGAAAAATGGCACTTGGACCAATCGGCAAGGTATCAAGCAGTAGAAATACTTGAAAGGTAACATCCTGAAGATGAAGCATGCTTCTCATCTCTCTAGTATGCTTACACTGTGCTTGCTCTGTACCACTTATTCAAATGATGTAGGTTTTTTTTCTATCTGAAGATTTGTGTTTTACTCAATTAATAGATTTATGTATATCCTGAGAACATGTAGAATTGGTGTTTCTTTTTCCTAGTAGAACAGGACTGTTTTCTAAGTGATTGTGATCTTTGCAGGTTTATGATTAAGCAAGTAGAACAAATTTGTAAGCCCTCCAGAGAGGGCAGAAAAAGTAGTGCACAAGGGAAAGGCTGGAGCTCTCTGAAAGATGAGATATACAACACATTTGTTTTGCGACTTGTGTCGTGCATTCAACTTGCAAGCAAACTTTCCTTACACTATAATGTAAGTCATCTAAACATTTAACTATAGAAATTATTTTAGCAGTGTATATGTTATTCATGTATAGCTTTTGTGATCTCTCTATAGATTTCCTCTCTGAAAGACAGTAGTAATATTGAAATTCAAAGGATATTGGAATGGGAATCTAAATCCCTTCTGTTTAGGGCAGATTCATTGTCACTCATCGAGTAAACATCTGTCAGAAAATATTCCCAGTCATTGGGCGGAGGAGGGGGAAAATTAAGACAGCTAAAAATCTCTGTTGGTGGTTGTGGAGAATAGTATAGCTACAAAGGGTTTAGACCTGTCTGGGGGAAGTTTCTGGAATATAGGAAGCCTATACAGGAACAGATTTCCAAGCTGGACTTCTCATGGCAGCTTAAAAGACAAGTTACTCAGCTGAGTTAATCTGCATATAAAACAGGAAGTATTACCATTGCAATGGTTCATGCTTTAATTTAGCATGAAGAAGGTAAGAAAGTATCTTGTTCTTAACAATTGACTTATTGTATATCCTGGTATAGAAAATAACTTGGCTTTTTCCTTTCCAGATAGTTAACAGTGACACAGCTTTAAAATTTCTACAGTCCTTAAAATACTCATACACTAAGCAGGAATTGCTTGAGTCAGAACTTGCCATTTTAAAAGCTCTGCACTTCCAGATCAATGTGTCAACTCCTTTGGCTTATGTTGAATTGCTTCTAGAGGTTTTAGGTAAGCGTATTAATAGAGAATGGTAGAGAAAGTTTTAAAAGAGCAATAGAGCTATTACTAATCTGAAACAAATGCCTTATATTACGTATTTTTGCACACTGTGAAGGCACAGTAAAACTTCTCAGATAGTCCAGGGCTTCATTATAGTCTTCACAATTAGGGCTTTAAGTTTATGTCTGAGTACTTATTTTTCAGATGAGAACTTTGTCCTTAGACCTAATGTCGCTGATGGTCAAGTGGGGAAAATTTACATAATCTCAGAGTTCAGCAATTAGAATCTGCAGGATATTGTTGGGCAGCTAGTTTTGACCCATTCAGTAAAATGCTAGAGTTTAAAAAACCCAAAACCTAATACAAAGTTAATTTTTTTTCAAACTGACTTTAGAGTTTTCTTGCCCAGCTCTGACAACATGAATTTCAGAACAACTGAGTGAAATTAAACTGAGACTGAGAGGGCCTGTGAAATGAGAGGGCCTATGACATTCAGAAACAAAGCACAGTTGTCACCAAAGGTCTTCATGCCTTTCTTACAATGAGTAACACTTCTTTCTAATTCAGTTTTATGACTCCAAATATATGGCTGACTATATATGATCTTTACACTAGGACATAATGGCTGCTTACTTCCTGCAAAACCACTGCATGAGATGTGTATGCACCTATTAGACTTCTCCTATCTTACAAGAGATGCCATCTATGATACTTTGTTGAAGATTGCTATTGAAAATTCAACACCAAGCAAACTGCAGATGTAAGTAGCTTACATGACTACTGATTAAAATAAGTATTTGAAATTAAAACCATAAAAAAATTAAGAAATAGCATAATTCTAATGCCGTTTTTGGCTTTTTTCTTTTTTTAACTTTTGGGGATTTCAGCATTGTTTACTGTTTTTAACCAGTTCAAATGAAAGCACTTCACCACTTTTGCTTTAGAGGCAAGCTAGGGAAGTTTTTTAACTTCATTTTAAAAATACAGGCTGTATAGAGATTACAGAAGTAGCACTTCTTGAACTATAGCATCATTTTACACCAGAAAACACTTTTACATGTGCAGAGCAAAGTTTTTGACAGTCAAGGAAGATTTCATGCTTTTGGCAGTTGGAATCATCAGCACAAGTGCTTTCATATTAAACCCCAAGCACTGGAATCAGGTACAGTCACTTCTAAACAAATTAGCTCTACATGCGAAAAAAAATGTGAAGATTGTTAATATTTTATTGTTTAAGCACAGCAAGGAGACAGACTGTACTAGGAGTAACATGAAGGAGGTGACATCTTTCAGTTTATTAGTAAGAAGTGTGTGTACTTTTGTAAGAGGGTTATTAGGGCATACAGGCAATTCAGCAGGAAGGCACATGCTTGCACTATAATGTCAGATTATCCTCACAGTTCAGCTCCTTTACAGCTAGAACAAACTCGCACAGAGAGTTTCACTGACAATTGGAGAAGCAATCACAACTTTCTGCCCAAACTGCTACTGAATACTATGATAAGCAGCTATTACATACAGTGGCTCTTTCACTTTACTACTTTGGTGGAAGCAATTAATGTGTTTAAAAAAAAAAACCCAAAAAAACAAAAAAACTATTACTACTCTTCCTCCAACATACAGAGAGGTTTTAACTTCTAGCGAAGATCCACTAGTATATGCCCATGCAGCACTATTATTATAGTTAGATTTTGGGGGGATTAACAAGTAGTTCTGTAAATTAATGTCACTTAGGCACTGCAAATAAGTATCTTCATTTTTTTTAAGGTTGTGGAGCATTTAAACTGTATCACCGGCATTACTTCACAAAGTATCTTAGAATTTTCTTATGCAATATTGAAACATATCATTGGCAGTACCACTCCAAAGCAGCACTACAGGAACAGTGGAACAAGAGCTCCAGAGAACAGAATTATACTTCTTAAGTAGAACTATATCTTCTGTAGCCATTCTCTAGCATATCAGTAACAGACTTCTGTATTACTGGTAATAGTCCATCTTTTGTGATACTGCACATGAAACCCAAAGAAATTTGTTTTTACTTCTGTTTTTGAACACCAGGTGTTTTGTAACACTGCAAATGCTGTATTTTAATTAGAAAAGCTCATCCTTGCAGGCTATGCACTAATACTTTGAATGGAGGGACACAGAAACAAAGTAGTACTTAGAAATACCTCTTTCAGCACCAGAAGCTTTATTGTAAGAGCTACATCTTCTAAGTTATGAATATAAGTTTCCTTTGAAGAAACAGAAAACTGTAAGAAGAGTCTTGTTTTGAAAAGGCATTGATGTGAATGGTAATTTGCTTGGTAATTAGTATTGCTAGAAGAAACTCACAAGCCCAATCATTACAAACAAGGCCATGCTTTCTTTCTGCATTTGCTGCTGTTTTAAAAACTAGTTATTGCCTCAGGCAGCTTGCTGCAGCCAGGTTACTTGTTACTGTGCTCTCTCTTCCTCAGTGCTCAAAAGCTTGTTTGTTCTTACCCTAAGAAAGCCAGCTATATCTTGTAAAGTCTGATGTAATTGTCATGGCGGCAGGTGCCTATTCAGCATGTCCGCTGAAGTTCCAAAGGATGTTTATGCTGTGACTCGCATATGCTAGATGAAAGCACCCTTTGTAAAGAATAGTGTTTTATTATGGTGTTACTCAGTGCACCTCCTTGCAAGAACAGACTGCAGAAAGTATTACAAATAGTTAATATCATCACAGCTAATAGTGTACAGTATCAAACCTTGGTAAAGTTCAGTGGCACAATGTTAAGTGCTCAGATAAGACTTTAGAAAATATTTTATTTTGAATTGTAGTTAGCCTTTAGTGACCAAGCAGAGCTTCCATGAATTTTTCCACATTATTCCCTGTGTTGGTAGCATTTCACTTCTCTAACTTGCATGTTCTGCTAAGTTGTAACACAGTAATATCAAACTCACTGGTGTTTTAAGAGTATGACAATAATCTATATACAAATACTATATATATATATATAAACCCCCAAAATACCAGTTTCATCTATTTAATAGCTGAAATTTTTATTCTGTTCAGCTCAATGATATAACTTTACATATTGCTTTTCTATATACTACTTGCAATAATGGTATTTTAAATAAAGTGTCTTGTGGATTTTTGGTATTGTAAACATATTGTACTGGTTAATATTAAGAGACAACTTAATTTGACTTTCTCCAACAAAGCGCAGACACTCTACAGCCATCTGGACAAGTTCTTTACAGTTACTTGTTATAGAATTGGGATGAGACCCAGGCAAGACCCCACTTCAGGTTAGTTAACATGAATTTTAGTGCTTTTGTCCATTGCTCCTCAGAGTTAAATTGTGTTTTAATAGAGTAAGAGCCACCACTGCCACCTGTATCTTCAATTTTTCCTTTCTCCACGTCCATCCTGTGTCAAACACAAAGTTTATTAGCACATTGCTATTGCAAGCAGTCATCTTAAAATGATGTTAAATACTATACTTTTAAATCTGACATTTGTACTATCCTGCGTAAGAATACTTTGTTTGTAATAATAGACTCAGACTAGTAAAACTAGCAAGACTCAGACTTTCATTTGAGGAACTAACTTTAAATCTCAATTAAATTCTGACCAAATGTAACTTCATCCTGCGCACCATACCACCAGGACTGAAACAGCAAGCAATGCTGTAGATTGGTCCAGAGATCAGCTAGCAGTGTTGCATGAGACGACATTTGACGTGTTACATAGCAACACTCACCTGTAAGGCAAACAAAATCGAGTTTCACCTTTTTCTACTTCCTCTTTAAATTGCTGCACACAGTCCAGGAAAGCCACCATTGCATGATCAAATTTGTTGTCCCAGAAAAACCTTAAGCCTCCAGAGCAGTACAAGGGGAGCTCCTGGAAAAAGAGATTTGTTTCAAATACCCCAAACACCCCATTTTAGATAATATCATGGCAGATCTTTATTTTTTTCATGTAAGGCTTCAATTTGTCATAGGATGCTTAGAAATGGTTTGTGGCTTGTAATAAGTGTAGTTTCTTCTGTGGTAAGGGCCATGATTGGTGGTGATGATGCAGGATAAGACTTGGGTTCCTAATGAGGAGAATCTTACCAAATCACATTATATCCCACATCAAGCTACTCATTCTGCCAACCTGTAGTATTAAAAAGGCCAAGGCTTTTGAACTACACACCAGAGGAAGATAGAATGAGATACAATCAATGTCAGAGAAATCAAGGCAGGTAGTTCTTCCCTGCCATAGACTCATAAAGATGTACTCTCAGGAGCAGAGTTCTGGTTTTCTGCCTCATTTAGCATAACCAGGGATCTGTGGCATTCAAGGTAGATTTCCTTTGGCTTTTGAACTGCAGGATTTCTTACCTTTGACTTGTCTGTTAGGGACTCTAAATATGAATGGTTACCATAGGGTACAAGACGGTATCTGAAAGGAGACATGATTTAGAGGCAGATGAGTCTAAATAGTTTTTTATCCGGTTCATAAGTGAAATGTATATTGTACTGCATATACCTTTGAAACTTCAGGCCCATTTTGTTAGCAAGGGCATGTAGCAGCAGCACAGTCTGCCCCCAGGCTGCATTGATCTCATTCCATTCTACAGGAACGCTGGGGAGCCGGCCAAGTCTGAAGTTATTTATTGTGCCAAACTGACCACTGTGCCTGTGATAAGAGGAATTATAAATAAGCTCTTTGGAGCAGGAACAGCTTTTAGCATGCTAACCAAACAGGGGCCACATAATAACAGTTATTAGTGTGCGTTTCATAACCAAACAAAATGATGATTTGGGGCCCCTGGTTAAAAAGTGTATATAACTACAAACCAATTGTTCTGTTTTTTGTGCAGGAGTTCATAAAAACAACAGCTGAGCTGTCACGCTCCATAAAGCTTGACGTTAGTTGGCTAGCACACTAGATCTTAGTTAACATGGTTAGCGCAAGAGCCATTTAACAGGCTACTTGGGCATATCTGCTGTTCTTCGCATGCAATGCAGAGCACAGTGCAGAAAACCTGTCTCAGCTGGAACCATAGGGAGACGTGATCAGTGCTTCATTGTGGGCTAACTAAGACTCGATTAGCACCTTTCCTGTCAAACACACAGTTATTTAAACAGTCCTATATCGCAGATTCTTAGCAAGCCAAGATAGTATTAGAGTGTCTACATTACCATATGTGGAAGGTTGCATTGAACACATTGGTTTTCTTTAGTTTGTCCAGTTGCATCTGGGCATAGCGCATTTGGTTGTCCACACTTTTCAGTTCATCATCTAGCTCCAGTTGTTGCCTCTTGAATTCACAGTATTCTTTCTGATACCTTCAAATAAAAACAAGAAATGCCTGATGAAGGCTCTTTTCTTAGGAAGAGAAGTGACTACTCATATAGAATATTAGGTTTTCTGGTCTGGCCAACTTCAGTTTTGCAAAGAAAAGGACACTTTACAGGTTTCTCCGTATTATAATCTCATTCATCTGTGTGTTACCTATAATCACTGCCATAAACTGCACTTGTAGTTCAGACTCACTGAGCTTCTTCCTGCTCCAGTCTCTCTGCCTCTGCCCTGACTCTCTCAAAGTCTTCAGCCACTATCTTGCGGTTCTTCTCAACATCCTCTAGCTCCTGAATCAGTTGTTCTTCCTCCAGTGCAAGTTCTTTCAGTTCTGTTTGCAGTTTCTCCTTATCATCCTCGTTCATTTGTTCCAGTATCTCCAGACATCTCCTAAAGGAGACAGTTACATGATTACCAGAACAGGAGTCCTGGAAAACCCCCTCTGCCAACGGTCCCCAGTTCTGTGGCAGGCTGTGCACACAAGCAGAAGTATAAATGAGAAACCTGAGCTTATGCGTACCTAAGGTGTACCTCATTAATCCCGAGCTCTCTACTTTAATCTTGCATCCTGAGTCAGGAATGCAGACACGGGAGAACAGTGGAGCAAAATGGTGATTCAGGATCTGTTACTGCCTGTGAATAACTGTATCTATGAAGCACTTAAATCACACAGTAAGTGCTGCCACACAGGCACCTTGGGCAGGTGGCATCAACCACTCTGATGGGGTCACAGACTTCAGTTTGAGAAGCTGTTTATCACAGGATACTCCAAAAATAAGTTTTCCATCTCATTCAGACAAAAATAAAATCAAGTGCTAAAGTTATTAATGATAAAATCCATCATCAAATCAGTGTTCTTTCCCTGGCTTTCAAACTAAAGCAACTCAGTCTCAGATCAATTCTAGATCACTCACTTGTAGTTTTGGCATTCATTCTCTGTGATATTAAGCTGTGTGTCTAATTGGTCTAGCAGAGTATCTGTGCATTCCTCACACAGAGGGTGATCCACATCTGTCTGCCCAGACATAATGTCAAAGAGGTCACCGGTAACCTAGAGAAAGAGTTCACTGTTAGTTCAAGTGAATCTAGAGGCAGCTGTGGGTTGTTTTTCAACAGATGGGCTTGTACCTCTTTAAGTGACAAAGTATTGTTTGCAGGCCAAAGCGTGATTAAAATAAGCCAGCCTGTGCTTACTTAACTATTCACAAATGCTTGAATTTGAACTAAACACAAATATTTGAAGGCTAATGGTATGAGAAGCTTTTTGCAGTTTCATCTTGCAGAGCACATAGCGTCAGTTTTTCTATAGTAAGACGTATCTTTATTTACCAGTTCATGTAAAACTTGCCTTCAGTCTCCTGCTGAGGTTTTCCATTGTGCCTCCATCAGATGCCTCTCCAATCAGTGTGAAACTGTTGGCGCTTTCTGTTGACATCATTCTTCAAAAGGATATTGAGAACAATTGAGTGCCAAGGGTTTAAGAGAGCCAGCTGTACTGCTAGACTTAAATCTGAGACTGGTTCAAGAATCAGAAAAGGAGAATGCACCAAAGGTACTTGCAGAAAGGTAAAGGGGAGACTGTTTCAAAAAAGAGCTGTGACAGCTAATAAACAGTGTCCTAAATACTATGGATTTATATGCATTCAAACACTTCCTTGCTCCACTGTACATTCAAGGGCCTAAAAAAACCAGGGATACCTTAACAAAAGTTCCAACAGGCCCACATAAAGCTAACATGTTAAATGTGACAGTTATCAGTGCCATTTTCCTACAACGTACAACCTTTATGGGAGGATCTTTTCATTGGGCAGTTCCTGAAGTACTGTACACCAAAGCACAGCTGTGCCGGCAGAGCAAGCTCAGGAGGTGTCTCAAGGAAGCCACCAGGTACTTTGCTCCATCAAGACTCTACTGGCACAAGGGAACTGCATCAGTTTTTAAGCTGACCGCAAGTGCATGGGGACGGCGGAGAAGCCCGCAGCCGTACCTGGCGGGAGGGATGAACCGCCTGGAGACCCCATCCTGCCGGTGTTCGGTGAAGGCCTCCTGCTAGGTGAGGAACACAGCACCGTCAGCGACTGGCCTCCCGCCCCCCGCGGCGGGCTTCCCGCCGGCCGCCCCCCGCGATACCTCCGTCAGGGCGCTCTCCTCCTCGTGCGCCTCCCCGGGCCTGGCAGGAGCCGCGGTCAGCAGCGGCGCTGCGGGAACACGAGCGTTACCGCGGCGCGGGGCAGCCCGGCTCCCCCCGGCCCGGACTGCCCCCCGCGCCGCCCCGCGCCGCCGGCCCGTTACCCGTGAGCTCCTGGATGGTGACGCGGTCGAGGATCTTGAAGGAGGTGTCGAGCTTGAGCGGCTGGCTGCAGCGCTGGCACACGAAGCTGACCTG
>NW_020449675.1:368792-391654 GCF_003343035.1 Apteryx rowi | reverse complement strand
GGCCGCCCGCCCGGCGGCGCGAAGGCGGCGCGGCGGGGTTTCCCGTGCCGCCGGCAGGGGAGTGCAGCCGTTGGCTCTCGCGTCGCCTCCATTGTTCTGCGCCTTTTTTCGCCGCTCCTGGGGCGTCCGCCGTAGGCCTCTGCGCCTCCCCGCGCCCTGAGCGCCTCTTAGCTGTCCCTGTCCGCTGCTGCTCCCTGTCTGTAGGGCGTTACAGCTCTGGGGCCTTTCTTATGGGGCGAGAAACGTGCGTGGAGCGATCCTGCATTCAGGACCTCAGCTCTGTCTCTAGATGAATCTCATGGCTATAGGATGCAGCGCTTGCCCTGCATTGAGCGTTGCTGTTTGAGATAGACTTAACTGCTGCTTTTTTCTTCTCTGTAGGTTGACTCCTTCAGAGAGCGGATCACAAGTGAGGTGAGTATCCCTTTGCCATTGTCCCACAGCATAACGGGTCAGAGAAGAGGCTGTTTGGTTGTATCTTTCTCACAGACTCTGCTGTGATCTGAGCCTGTTCTATAAACTTATCAGTGCTCAGAGCTTCAGTCACTGACTGAAGTGAAGTTACATAACCTCATAATTCTCTTGGCATTTTTTCACTGCGGCTTTGCCTGAAGGTTGCTAGCAAAAGAAATTTGTATTCTCTGCTGCCTCCTGTCTTTGGACAGTCAATGTCCCTGATGCTCATGTCTGCTAGTGGGAAATCTTAGGCACTGTTTCAAGTCATAGTCTGTTCTTTCTTTCTCAGGCTGAAGATTTGGTGGCAAACTTTTTCCCAAAGAAGCTGTTAGAACTTGATGGGTTTCTTAAGGTAAGATAGGTATTGTCGTCTCTATCCTTTTCCATTTCCAAGCTATGTGTTGGAAAATGACCTGGTAGGAGATAAAGAAGTTTATTTTTACTTTCCTTGTGTACTTCACCWTATTACAAAAGAATTAAGTGGCATTTCAGAGTTGCTTGGACACATCTGAGTGCTGTTAGCTGTAGAGGGATGATTCCTTTTCCTTTTTCTCTTTTCTCTGTAGGGTTGGCACACTTATTCTTCTTACGTATTCAACAGCTTTAGACTGTCCTTCTTGACACTGGTATCACAGGGATTCCATCATCTCCAGTGTTGGAGAGAGATGATAGCTTTGATCATAATCTAGAGTTGGCATTCTGTCCTTGGGGGCTGGGGGGACTCACCACAGTCCTGCTGTTAGATGTTTTTTCATTCTTCCTTCTTTTGTGGATGGGTAACGGAGAGGTCTGAATCTTTTGTCTTCTAACTGTGTTCAGCGTGACAAAAGTTGTTAGCTTGTAATTAAGTAACAAATCTGCATTATTTTCCAGGAGCCTATCCTGAATATTCATGATCTCACTCAGATCCATTCAGACATGAACCTCCCAGTGCCTGACCCAATTCTTCTCACGAACAGCCATGATGGACTGGATGGGGTAAGGTTACTCTCTTGGCTGTGATCCTTACTTTTGTTAATTAAAACTGCATGGTTTGTTGTGTGTTTGATTAGGATGTTCTTATTTAACAACAGGCTATGGCTCTCCCAAAGGCTTTTAGGAATTGGTCTCTAGAGCCTGGGAAGTCTGCTGGAGGTAACGCTGTATTTTGCAGTCCTCCTTTGTTTTTAAAGAAGGATGCTTAGAAACCAGGAGCATAGCAGAGGCTCTAAAGTTTTCCTTGTTTCCTTTGCAACGCTGTTCTAGGTTACGACTAGTTTGTGAGTAAAACATTTTGTATATTTTAGCCAAATATGAAAAAGAGGAAGCTGGAAGACCGTGAAGAGACCTTTCAGGGTAAGAGTCCCCAAGTCTCTGTGCTGCTGCCTGCCCACTGAGCCAGCGCGCCATGCGTTAGGGGTATGAAATCATGTGAACCCCATTCACCCTATCCTGACAGCAGCTGCTGCCCATGCAGACCTACCCGTGGAACCTCTAAGACCTTGATCTATGGGCGTCCCGCTGCAAAGGAGTAAGGTTCCAGCTCTTAGGAGCAGAATTTGGACATCTCTGATAAACATAAGTAGTATTTGCTTGAGCTTGGCATGCTGACAGAGGCAGCTGGTCTCCATGTGGATCTGTATTGAAAGCCCTTCCTTGTCTGAAGGAAGGTACCAGGCTTTGGATTAAGCTGAGACAGAAACACTTCTTACATGTGCATCAGGGAAATCCTTTGTGCCAAGCCTCAGCAGCCTAGAGATCTTTAGTTCTCGTCTCAGTTTTGTCTTTTCTCTTTTCCTTCCTTTGCGGTAGTGACCGTGATCCCATGTTAAATTTCCCCTTCCCTACAGGTTAGCTGTAGCCTGGCTCAGTGTCTGCTACTAGCCTTTGTGGGAGATAAGATGCTCAGGTGGACCTTTGGTCTGATCTACTGGTATAGCCGTTCCTGTGTGTTGCTGATGCAAGATATCTGTCTCCTCTGCTGCCAGGTACCAAAGTGTTTGTGATGCCCAATGGGATGCTGAAGAGCAACCAGCAGCTGGTGGACATCATTGAGAAAGTGAAACCAGAGATCAGGCTGCTTATTGAGAAGTGTAATACGGTGAGTGTGAGCTGCAGTCCTCAGCACTGGGGCAAGTGGAGGCAGTAAAATACTTTTGCTCCCAGAGGGGCAAAGTTTTTCTGAGTGGAAGGAACAGGTCCCTCTATATTCTGTAAAATGAGGAAATGCAGGATTTGTATTACAGTTTCTAAACATGGCTGGGAGGTAGATTATAAGAAAATGATGTTTTTGTGAGCCCTCGGGGATTCTGTAGTTCAGCTCATGAAGGAGGAGGATGTCTGTTATGCATGCTCCTTCCTTGAGGCTTTTCATCACCCTCACTTTGCACAGAATCACAGGTACCTGCTGAGAGTTTCTTTGGTGTGCTCAAGAGAGCTTTCCATGGGAGGCTGTGCTTCTGCTGTGGCTTCCCAGCCATGTGGGAGACAAAATCTACTCAGAAGCATTGCACAAGTGAGAAGTACCTGTGGGAGTTTATCATGAGCTGCATGGCAAAGACAGGATTTTAGGGAGCTTTTCATAACACTTCTAAGACAGCTTCCTTTGAACATCTTAGTATTGCTCAGTGTTGTGAATTTATTTATTTATTTATTCCCCCCCCCCCTCCCACTGCAGGTCAAAATGTGGGTGCAACTTCTCATCCCTAGGATAGAAGATGGAAACAACTTTGGTGTTTCTATTCAGGTAAGGCTCCATGCTATGGGAGAGAACTGTGTTCCAGAAACATGGATCTCGGGTTCCTTTGAATCTTTCACTTGACTGTATCCAGGGGCTGCAGTCATGGGGCTGGTTTAGGGTTTTAAAACCCAAATCTGAGCTTGAAATGGCACTGCCAAGAGCTGTCACTCTTAGAGTCCTGAAGACCAGCTGCAGTCTCATGAAGCTAATGGTCTCCTTGGCTTCCTTGCAGGAAGAAACAGTGGCTGAGCTTCGAACTGTGGAGAGCGAGGCTGCGTCCTACCTGGACCAGATTTCTAGGTAGGTGTGAAAGAGCAGAGCCCTTTGTGGGGCCCTCTTGGGAAAACTAACCTGCTTGGGGAAGGTCCCCTAGCTTTTTCTAGGGCAGGGTGGGCCTGAAAGAAATCTTCCTGCTATTTATCTTACTTTTAGTGTCTCCTTTTCTTTACCAGATATTATATCACAAGAGCAAAGTTGGTTTCCAAAATAGCTAAGTACCCTCATGTGGTAAGTAAACAGAGAAATGGAGCTTTACACGTTATGTACTGCTGCTTTTTGGGACACTTTGGGCTACTTCCTCACTGTCCTTTCTAAGCTTTGGGGGTCTTGTGGGAGAAGGGAGGAATCATACAGGGATGCAGGACATCTGTGTTAGCGGAGAGCAAGCTGAAGCGGGGATTCTTTTACAAAAGTTGTACCAGCTTCTCTTGATGCATGGGAGGCACAGCTGGGCTCAGGCCACTCAGCTGTACATCTGCTCTCTGTAGGAGGACTACCGCCGCACAGTGACAGAGATCGATGAGAAGGAGTACATTAGTCTGCGTCTGATCATTTCAGAGCTGAGGAATCAATATGTAAGTGAGAAATGGAGCTCCCACCGGCTCCCCACACAGCAGTGGAGAAAGCAGTCTTGATGCTTCTGCTGCTCTCCCCTTTCCCTGTGATTGCACCTAGCCCTGGCAAGAAGCCTGTCTACTCCCCTGGTCTGCTTTGGCTCTCACAAGAAGACCTAATGGTATATTGCCTTTCCACCACCTTCCAGAGAGGCAGGTGTTCCCAGCTGAGTGTTGACAGGAGTCCACTGTAGAGTATTCATTGCACTTCTGTGGGAACCTTTGATCCCAAACTCTTTGGGTGGTATTGAGTCATTCCTAGGCTGTATAAAGAAGCTTTCTCTTTTTAGTGTTACATGCAGTGGCTTCTGTAAGGTCTTGCTGAAAGAAGCCATTATTTTAACTAAATATGCGATTGCAGGCAGAGGCTAAGTGTAGTGTGAAGGTGAGCTGTATTGCTGTTTTGGCCAGTGCTTATTGTGAAAGCCAAACACTGAATAACTTCACCCTTCTTGTCTGAGTTGTGTTCTCCCTTTTTGCAGGTCACTTTGCATGACATGATCCTTAAAAACATTGAGAAGATCAAGAGGCCTCGGAGCAGCAATGCTGAGACCCTCTATTAAGTGTCAGCGTTTGAACTTGAGAACTGTTCAGTCAACTAAAGACCGTCATTGCCTTGGTTTGTTACGTGACTATCGAGATGGGAAACTGGCTGGAAATAGTATCGCACTCTTAGTTAAACTCTAAAGAAATTCTCACCTAGTTCTGTGATTGGTTTTGTTCAGGTCTCAGGAGCTCTCCCTCCCTCTAGTAACTGGTAATGAGAAGGCCTCGCTGCTTTGGGATGCCCTAGAGGCTACTGCAGAGTTGAGAGCACCAGCAAGGCAGGAACATTCCTTCATGCCTTTCTTCCTACTTGAGTAGGAACTATGCTAGAGACCAAGCCCTTGTCCTGTCCCATCTCTTGGCTGGAGGCTTCATGGGTGTCTCTGGGAATGGGGCAGACAGTCTGCAGCATGAGACCAAGCCCAAGTGGTGGTGCAGAGGCTGAGACACCAGCTCTTTTCAGTACTGTCTCTAGCCAATCCCTCTGCCCATGCTCTGCACTGACCAATTGTAAAGACAGGGGGAACCTGCCCCTTCTGGGCTGGTGGCAGCAGCCATGCTGCAGTGCCATTGAGAGGTCTTCACTCTCTTCTTGGCTCTTTTGTTACTCAGTAGAGCCCACCCCATCTGTCTCCACCTTGTGAATTCTAGCTAAATCAGTGCAGAGTGCAAGGTGGTGCTTTTAACTAGGGCTGGTTGCTGTACTGGCTGGTCATGAGCTCAGGTGGCTTCTGCTCCTGTTTGCTGTTTGACTAGAGCCACTTTCTTGGGTAAAACCAACGTTACTTCATGTGTGTCCTAGTGCCCCTTCAGCATGAGATGTTTTTGCCTGGGCTGAGAGAGGGGAGGGGCCAGAGGTCTGATACTAAAGTTCTAATGTCTCCACACACGGTCAGACTGTGACCCACTGTCTCCTGGCAGTGCTTCCTGCTGTCTGGGCAGAGCAGGCCAGCTGCGACAGCTGGTCCTTGGAGGTGAGGATGGCCAATAGCCACCTGGTATCATTGCAAACCTTGTAGTCTTTCCCCTGCAAAAGGGTACACTCGTGTGCCTGGTGACTCCTCTAAGCCTCTGGAACGTTTCATGGTCCATTACAAACCCCTTTGGAAATGACTGGTTGTGTTGCGTCAGTTTTTGTGTGTGGGAAATGGGCCCATAGTGCTGCAGGCTCCAAATTTTTCTTATTTATAGTATTTCTACTTAAGTCCCTTATTCAGGGAATGTTAAATCATTTGTTTCTGGAACCTTGCTGTTTCCCGGGTCTCGCTGTTACACCCGTATATTCTTATTGTGCAGTAGCCTTAATAGTTGTGTTAACTTCATTGTAACATACAGTGACAAATGGAATGAACCTTCTCCCCTTCTTTTTTTTTTCTACTTTGTTTTTGTTTCTTCTGCTTCCACATCTAAGAGCCATGTTGTCTCTTGCTGGTTTCCCAGGGATTTGCCCAGAGTGTGGAGGGCCCCTGGCCCTTTCTATAGACTCTTCTGTTGTTGTTTGTAGTAAGTCAACTCTTAGTCTTCCCGCTAATAAATATTCAGTAACAAACCAACTGCGTTCTAGCTGCTGTCTGGGAGCAGCACTTCCCCTTGTGTTTCTTTGTATTGATTCCTTTTAATTTGTTCAGCTCTCTTTGCCAGATGAAAGTATGTAAACTTTTACCATGTCAAGAAATTAAAATAAGGTACTTTGAATTCTTTTAAGCTAGACCCTTGTGTGTGATGCTGAGCTCTTGGACAGGCTGTGCAGTGTTAATGTGTGTTCTGGTCCTACCTTTCTCACATCCAGTTGCTCCTTCCCCGCATTGTCCTCATTCTCTTTTTGACTGTGTTGTAAATCACTGTGTGCTGCTCTGTAGGTTGTTTCTGTTCCTTTAGCATGCCTTACAGTAGGCCCAAGGTCTTGGGTTTGATGTGATCCGTCCCACTCTAAGCCAGTGTGTTGGACTAAGGTCATCTCGGTTAAAACAGATGTGATTTGCATGATGCTTCTGTAAGAGTCTAGAACCTGCTCCATGGCTACTGCTGCATCTCTGCTGAGCAGGTGTCTACAGTATCGTCTTGGGGCAGGCACCTTGAATACCACAGCTGGTACATATATTCAGTGCATGGTGCATTACTCTCTTGGTTCCTCTGTGCATGTGATGCCCAAGGAAATATAGACCTGTCCTTTATCCCCCCGAATCAAAGCTGTCCTCACCTCTACCCAGAGGAATGTCCTTGTTTTCATTCCATGTCTGTCTGTGTCTGTTATACTACAATCTGGGTTGCAGAGACCTGCTCTCCAGTGTTTAGCACTGTTGTTCCCTAAACACTTTGTCCGCCAGCTGGTGGTTTCCAGGCCCCTTTTGTGAGCCTGCTCCTTGGGAAACACAGAACTGTGCACCTGGATGGAGGGAGTTTCATCTCCCCTTCTGACCTGGGTGCCACTAGGTGGGGCCCTTGATCCAGTCTGAGGAGCGCTGCCTGGCCTGGGCTGAGCCCTGGGCTCCTGGGTGCGTTCATCCAGCCCTAAAATCTTCATCCTCTGAGAAATAGGAGCAGCAGCTTGTGGACAGACACGTCCTGCAGGGCTGACTGCTGCACGGTGCTTCCTGTGGTATGGGAAAGTCCTGCTGGTGTCCAAGCTGCTCGTAGGAAGGCAGGAATAGAGCTGAAAACACAGGTCCCCTGGGGCCAGAGCTCAGGAGGATTGTTGTTGACAGGGCCCAACATGGTGCGGCATGAGGGGTACCTCCTCACCACAGCTAGAAGAAATAAAATACCCAGGTGCCCTGTGCCAGCAGTTCTGCGGAAAGAAGGAGCATCCAAGACAGTTGTGTTGGCAGGTGTTGATAGGGAACATGGGCTCATGCACAGGACCAGGGAAGGATTTGTTGTCTGCGATCTTCACCCCTCAGTCTCTGTGGAGTGTTTTTCCGCTTTGCTCTCCAAAAGCGGCAACATGCCATCAGAGCTTGAATTCAGCTTCTTGAGACATCCCAGCTTAAGTGCAGTTACTGTTAAAGCTTTTGAGAGGAGAATAAAGGCACAGCAGTTGTGCGCAGACACAAACACTGCCAGAAACACAGCCAGCCTGAATAAGGTTCAAGCAGTTTCCACCCTTCTGTTTTACACAAGCTGACCACATGAGATGCGATAATGGGAGTGGGAGTTTTCCAAAGTCTGAGATCTGGTTTGGGGTATGCTTAAGACATACCAATGCCAGGACTGCTGGTGAGGGGTACTTTGTACTGTACTCTTTACCCACCTGCTTGGCAGTCACTGACTCTGAGTTTCCCTCAGCTGCAAGATGTCTGTCTTTAGTTTTGCTTCCTGTAAATTTCAGAGACTATTTTTGCCATCTCTACCCTTCTGTGTGAGCGAAGGACAGCAAACTCCTCCCTTCCCTGTTCTGTTTGGGAGATGTGGGCAATTTACCAAATATAAGAAGTATGGATGGGCAGTACCTAAAAGCAACCATGTGGCCAAAATAAATATCAGTAGGATGTGAACTCTCCGTGTTAGGTGTGGGACAGAGTCATGGGTTAATCAGACTGGTGGGATGAGGTGTGGGAAGAGGTATGTGCACCAAACACATCATAAACAAGTTAGCTGCTGTTAGTGAGACCTGTCATTTTTTAAATTCTAGGTTAGCTCTAAGCTGCTTCAGGCAGTGTCTTTTAGAGAAGGTACTCAAGCAGTTCAGTGGTACATGTGGCCCTTAAAGATCCCTGATCACTTTTCATCACTAAGGTGTTGACACAGGTTTCCCAGCTCAGCAAGCTCAATTAATTACTGTGCTTCCTGAA
This sequence comes from Apteryx rowi, assembly GCF_003343035.1. Lineage (NCBI taxonomy): Eukaryota > Metazoa > Chordata > Aves > Apterygiformes > Apterygidae > Apteryx > Apteryx rowi. The sequence goes on along the minus strand of NW_020449675.1, from coordinate 383,249 downwards.
ATTTCTACTGCAAGATGGAGGTGTATTTAGGGTTGTTCTGTTTGTTGTGAAACAGAGCTCCCATAGAATGCAGGTTGATTCTGGTGTTGCTTGTAATATGCTTTAAAAGTCTTTGTTTTTAAAAGTACAACAGAAGTAGATGGTATTAAATAATATGTGGTATTAATCGTGACATCCGTGGCCCATATCCTGTAATGGGGCAGAGGCAGCACAGAAAGAACTTCATTTGTGCCAGATGTATCCTGAAGACCTGGGGTGTGTGCTGTGGGTTTGTTTGTCATAGGGATGTCATTATAGATTAGGGTTTATGTTTTTTTTCCTTCTGTTTCAAACACCAGACATGCACAGAAATAACAATGTTCCCATACTTTATTTTCAGACATCTCACAGGCAACTTGTAGGACTGAGTCACGATTTGTGGGGCAGTAAGGCCTATGGAGTTTATCCAGTTCTCTTAAACCACTGTTATACTGCTCAGAAAAAGATCTTCTCTAATTGCAGCCTGTGCCTTGACTGTTAGGGACTTRTGACGTAAAACCAAAAGACAAAGTTTGAAGGAGCAGTCAAAACTAAGAGATCTGCTCTTTTGTACTTCTTTAAGGAAATGTGAACGTGGACATTGTACATGCAGTCTCAGAGGTTCCTGCAGCAGTCTCAGCTCAGCTGTGTAGGTGTTTGTTGCAGCAGAACACTTGTTGAATTTCTAGGAGGCAGGAGGTGTGTCCTGGCTCTGCTGCTAATCTGCTCGACTGGGGCAACAGCACTCCCTCTCTTCTCTCTGCGCTATTTGTAAGATGGGATATCATGTACCAGACTTGCACCGAAAGGGAATTTTGCTCTCCAGCCTAACCCCAAGTGACCCTGGAAGCCTTGTTGACCTCAGACTGAGAGACTGACTTGAAAGTCGAAGTTTCCTTGCTTAATTTGGAGCTATTTAGAGATATCTTACTCTGCCATTAGAGGCTGGTTGCAAGTTGATGAGAGGAGCGTACCTCTGAAACCTGTAGCTGTTACATCCCTTGTAACCAAGGCTCTTTTCTCATGCCCTGTCTCTTCCCATTGCTTGTCTCCGTGTCACCAAGGGGCCATGTAACTTGACTGTTGTGGTTCACATGGGCCTCGCTGGTGTGACTGCCAGTGAGGCAGGAATGGTGCTTGCTGGCATGAAGTGAACATGCGTGCGTTTCTCTTGTCTTCACAGCTGCAGCCTCGGCTAAAGAAGTCTGAGGGCTGCCAGTGGTGGTGAGGATAATGGACTGTGTCCTATAGCAACATGGCCTTCTGCCTGCCAGTGTGGTATTTGGTAAGTGCTGCAGGAGGACAGTGAGGAGAGACTGAGTCCAGGGCAAGATCAGCTGCAGAGGAAGAAATTGAGGCAGTACCAAGGGAGGAGGGCCTGTCTCCCACCAAGAAACTCTGATGGGAGGAGAAAGGGAAGGCCAGGGTGAGGTGAGGTGAGGCTGGCAGCAGGAGTGGAAATGTCATGTTGAATCTCTAGCCCTGCTTCCCTTGCATTCCTTATGCTTCTCAGTACCAGCTCAAGGACAGGCAGGGATTGTACCTAAAGCTGTGCATCTTGTTCACCCCAAGCATCTACCCTGTGGCAGAATAGAGTACTGAGTCCTGTTGCCTGGCCATCGCCTTCTGCTCAGCCCTTCAAGAGTGCTGTGAAACCAGTAAGGAGACCTCATCTATGACAATGGCTGAAAGCAGTTTTCACAGCCTTTGACTGGTAGGAATCCTGGAGGTGGCAGCTCAGCCTGGGGAGCAGGGTAGACTGGCAGCATAGTGATACCTGGCACTGCCATCACATCCCTGCTTGGATGCCAAAGGCAGAACAGAGATTGGGGTGTTTGTCCTGGTCCTTGAGGGAATTTCTCAGAAGCTGCACCTCAGTTCATCTTTGCATCTGAGGTAGAGACAAAAGCTGCTTGATCTTGTCTCAGTGGAGTGTTGGGGGGACTAACTGGTTAATAGCTATTCAAAGGTGCAAACTAAGAGCTAATTGTTCACTGTGCAGTGGGACCTGAATCTCATCCCAAACTACATCTCTCCATGCCTGCCAAAGTTTTTCTACTACTACACAGATGGATGTGTTTTCAGCAAAGGCTTCCATGTGGAAGATTTTTTTTTTTAAAGAAAGCAACTCTTAACTAGCTTGAAATCATGCTGCCAGGGAGAGTGTTTACAAGGAAGCAGCCTGATAAACAAGGAAATTCGGTGAGTTGTAAAGAGGTGAAATTCTACAGTGTGGCAGCAGTTCTCAGCTTGTAAGAGCTTCACAATGGTCCCAGCCACCTCAGGCTGACTACATGATCTTCATTTTTACAGGCAGCCTCAGGAAGTCGGGTTGGACTGAAAAAGTAACCGAATGATGTGAAATTTGTCTGAGTCACTGACCCTGCATCTCCACTAGTTCTTTCAGGGAACTGTTCTTGGAGGAAGACGGAGCACACTGCAGCTGAGAGCGAAGAGCTGCCCTTTCTGGTCACCACGAATTTCAGGTCTCCTCCCCTAGCCTCTCCCAGTCTTTTGTACTTTCTGTACTAATCTATCCAGTGCAGCATAAACTGACAGAGGCAGCAGCTAGAAACCCTGCTCTGGAAGCTCTCTTAAAAGCCGCAAAATCTGCAGCAGAGATGAACATGAAAGCCGTGCTCATCCTCCTCGTTCTGGCTTTGGCCACAATATTTGCCCTGGTCTGCGTGCTGCTGACCAGGGGAAGGGCTCCCAGCATCTGCCAGCACCAGCGCCTGGAGCAGGAGGACACCGACAATGGCCAGAGCCTAGTTTTTGCCGACCTGACCCCGGAAGAAATGGTCCAAGTGGTGCGGTACCTGCAGGAAAACCTCGGGGTGCCTCTGGTGGACGCCTCGCGTGCTTTGCCCTCCGACAACTGCATCTCCTACATCGACATKCAGGTCCCCGCCAAGGCGGAGGTGCTGCGGTTCCTGGATGGCGGGGGGGCTCGCCCGACGCGGGAGGTGCTGGCTGTCCTGTACTTCGGTAACCAGCCAGACCCCAACGTCACGGAGTATGTGGTGGGTCCGCTGCCAACGCCGACGTACCACCGGGACGTCACGGTGCAGAAGTACRGGGGGAAGGTGCCGTACCACCGCAGACCAACGTTGGCTGTTGAATACAAACAGATTGCAGGGTTTTTAAGGAGTCAAGTGTTCCCCACAGCTCCATCTTTCATGCATCAAGTAATTGAATATAATGAAACCAGTTTAGCAGTCATGACAACAGCTCCCCGTGGTTTCCAGTCTGGAGATCGGACCACCTGGTTCGTTTTGTTTCAGAACGTGAGCGGGTTCTTCCTGCACCCCGTGGGGCTGGAGGTGCTGGTGGACCACAGCAGCCTGGACATCTCTCAGTGGGCGGTGAGCAGAGTCTTCTACAATGGGCAGTACTACAGGGACATGGCGCAGCTGGAGAGCGCCTATGTGCAGGGCCGCATCAGTGTGGAGAAGGTGAAGAAAGCCCCACGGGACGGGGACTTCTCATCCATGAAGCCGCGAGCACCTCCTGCCACAATGTTTCCCGTGCAGTATGAGCCCCAGGGTCCCCGCTACAGCGTCAGGAACAACCACGTTGTCTTCCAGGCTTGGAGCTTTGCCTTTGGGATGAGCGTGAACACAGGCATGCGCCTGTTTGACATCAGATATCAGGGGGAGAGGATTGCCTATGAGATCAGTGTTCAAGAGGCCTTGTCAGTGTACGGCTCCAACTGTCCTGGAGGGATGTCAACGAGGTACATGGATGGGAGCTTTGGCATTGGGCGCTTCAGCTCTCCCTTGGTGCGAGGTGTCGACTGTCCGTATTCAGCAACTTACATGGATGTGCACTACCTTGCTCAATCCCAGGTCTCCAGAATTGGTAAAAATGCCCTCTGCATTTTTGAGCAGAACCTGGGCTCCCCTCTGAGGCGCCACTACTCCAACTTGCAGTCCTTCTACTATGGGGGACTGGTCAACTCTGCTCTGATTGTTCGGTCCATTGCGACTTTGGGCAACTACGACTACGTGTGGGACTTCATCTTCTACCAGAACGGGGCCATTGAAGCCAAAGTCCAGGCCACGGGGTACATGAGCTCATCCTTCCTGCATGGGGATGGTCTGAGATATGGCAATAGGGTTTGGGAGCACACGCTGGGCACAATACACACCCATTCCATCAACTATAAAGTGGACTTGGATGTAGGAGGTAGGTCTGGGTCTTGTCTTCCTTAATGCGGGTCATTATATCAATAAGCCACAGAGCTGTGGGAGGGGATTGGCCTCCTAGTCTGTAGAGCTCTTCATAATTGTCATCATAACCCTGCTTTTTCCCTCTCCTAATCTCCTCCTTCACTGCAAAATTACTCTTCTACACATAAGGTTGTCTGTCAAAGGCACAGAGTTGAATGCAATGGGAATTGTCCAGGAGCTCTTTGCTCAGCCCAGGGAAAGTATGAAAGGTAGCAGCTGAAAAACATTTGCGTTTCCTTGAGGCCTCACAGCTGGCACTGTGTGTGTTGCCAGAAGCATGGCCAGGCAGACAGGGCAGAGACACCCCTGTCTGCAGGGCTGGATGAGTGAGCCTGCTCTTGCTAGGTCTGGTGCTGCTCCTGGCACTCTCTCCTTGTAACTTGGGAAAATCCCTTCCTATGTCTCGATTGCCCAGTGTAAAGCAGGGCAGCTGAACTGGTGTGCTCCGGGGCTGAACTTGTGCAGCTCTATTCCTGCTTCTCTTTTGTGGAAACACTTGTAACTTGGATCCTGAGACTCGGACTGCAAAGCCACTGCAGTGAGCCAGTGAATTTCCCCTACTGCTACAGTCATATTTTCTGGCAGTGGATCCCTGCAGAAGAGCTATTTCAGTCTGCGGACCAGCTCTCTGCTGCACCATCTGGTGGACTAAACAATTAAGTGCTGACATTGACTGCCCCTGGGAAGGCTCAAGGATGTTTGGGGTGAAAGATTCAGTTTTGCTTCCTATTTGAAGGCTACTCTTGTAACTGCAGTTCAGCAAACTGCTAGGGCAGTGGTGATGCTGAGAGCATAGACAGACAGTGTTAGATGTCTATTATTGAAACCTTGCTCATGTAAAAGGTAGAAAAAAGTTTTACATCTGCACAGGACCAAAGAGATCACTAGTAGGTAGTGAACATTAGCCCAAGAAGAAATGCCAGTCTAGTAATGCACACTGTCTGCTGGATTTGTGCAGAGCAATCAGAAACCTATATATGTTAAGCTGCAGTTAACTCCAGTGCAAGCATTCGATCTAGGCACACGTTCTTTGTGTGAAGTGGTGTTTGTACTGAGATGCTGCTACTGTCATTATGGTTAGAAGCAGGGCTGATATTGGTTCCCCCCTTGTAAGCAAGGCTTGAAAACATGCTAAAACACGGTTCCTGCGTGGTGGCAAGGCCCTCTTCTGTGACTGCTGTGTCCCTTGGCTCCCTGTTTTGTTTACAGACCCTGAGCCCTGGCTACAGCAAAGTACTGTTGGGACGACTTGTGTAAAATCCCAGACGTGTGCCATTTATCAAGGGAATGAGAATGCTCATCCAGAGCACTGAGACTAGTGGCAATACAGGGTGCTTGAAGAGCCCTAAAGAATGCACAAGTTCAGCAAGTCAGGAAAGACAAAACTGCAGCACAACAAAAATATATCGTTCTCCCTTACAGGTTTTGTATGTCCTGAGCTGAGGCTGGTATGGGACCTGCGGGGAAAATGGGCAAGTATTTCCTGGATGGAAGTGTGAATGAAAACATAAATTGTTAAATTAACATGATCTTGATAGCAGTGGTAGCCAGGGCAGTGGTGACTTCAGCCCCAGCCCGGCCCCTCCTCCTATGCCTCTAATGCATCGGAAGAGTGCAAAGTGCTTGGACCATGATCTCTGGCTAGAATGCCGTCCATGAATGCTTGTAGCGTAACACTGGCTGCTGCCTCACGCAGAGCTTGGGCCTGGTTTGGGGCCGCGCAGGGTCAAGCTTGCAAAAGCTGGTGGGCCAGTCCAGGAGCAGCTGAGGGCAGACCTGGGCCTGCCGCTCCTGGGAGGGCACCGCTGGCCTGGACGGCGGGGAGCGGCCAGCGCTGGAGCGGCTGCACCGCCACGCGGGCGCAGGGGGGCAGCCTCCAGCCCCCCGYGTCCTTGCGCGGTGCCTCGGAAGGGCTGCTTGGTGCCGTCCTGGTTGCCAAGGCAGCTCTGCGCAGAGAAGGGTTCTTGAGCTGCCTGGGCTGTGCAGGCGGGAATGCTGAACTGTTTCCTGCAGGTCACCGTTTTTGTCCATCTCGGCTCTTGTCCAGGGATCGTGTCAGCTGCAGTGGTGTTGGGGTGGAGGAAGAAGGGCTGAACGGGGACAAATCTCGCCTGGTAGTGCCTGTGTAGCCTCTGCTCTTCCTCCTGCAGCCCCTCCAGATGCAGCCTGTGGCTTGCAGTTGCTGCCCAGGGTTCACCGAGCATTGCCTGTTCTCGCCAGGGAGCTTTCTCCTGTCTCGGCCAGCAGTCCCCAGCTGCTGCCAGTCTGCCTGCAGCCAGAGCCAGAACCGGAGCAGCCAGGCCTCTTCCCTTAGGGGTGGGAAAGACTTGGAGGCAGTGAGAATGGCAACAGCGAGAACAGACCGTGCAGAGGCACCCGAAGTGCCAGCCTCGGCAGGCTGTTTGGGAGAGAAACTGATCCCAGGGCCCTCGTGTGCGGAAGGCGTCAGGCCTGCTGAGCCTCCCCAGCAGCGGTGCCGCGCTTGCGTCAGCCTGTGCCCTGCACCTRGCTCCAGGCGTGGTGTCGGAGCCTGTGCCTCGACACCGCTCCTTGGAGCGTGCATGCACTGTTGTGGCGCAGCACCGGCCGGTGCGCTGTTGACAGCAGGAGTAGGGGCGATGGAGGGAGGGTGGCGGGTTGCTCGCTCAGCGGAGTTTGTGTTTTGAACTGGGCGTTGTGTCCTATCAGCTGAATGCAGGTGTGCCGATGGTGCTAAAGGTGAGGGCTGGTGAATCTGTGCCTGCATGAGGCAGGATGGGCTGCCTTGCTGGGAGAAGCAAAGGCCCTTGGGCAGACCAAGGCCCAGGCTCTTCCTGGTGTTTTCTCTGCAATGGAGAAACCAGTCGGTAACTTGGGGAGCAAGTCAAGCATCAGCTCTGTAGCTCACTTCCTTAGCGTGTCTGCGGTGGGGAGGAAACAGGCTGRACTGGCTGGGACCTGTGATCTGGGAACTGAGTCACATGTGAGCTCCAGGATTCGTCCCCACCTCGTAAGTGATGCCTTTACACCCACGGTCAGGAGCAAGACTAGAGTCTGGTCTGCCTGTGAGAGCCGTATTCTGGATGCTGCAGCCAAACCCTACAAACTGTCTCTGCACTTGGAGAGATGAACCCAAGACTCCCCTACGTTCTCCTGGTCGGGGCTGCAGTGATAATTTTCATTCTCTGCTGCATGTTGCTGAGCAGGGGGAGGCAATCAGCAAGCTGTGAATCCCAGCCCCGCAATGTGGAGAAGACTGGGTCCAGGAGCCAGAGCCTGGTTTTTGCTGATCTGACCCCGGAAGAAATGGTCCAAGTGGTGCGGTACCTGCAGGAAAACCTCGGGGTGCCTCTGGTGGACGCCTCGCGTGCTTTGCCCTCCGACAACTGCATCTCCTACATCGACATGCAGGTCCCCGCCAAGGCGGAGGTGCTGCGGTTCCTGGATGGCGGGGGGGCTCGCCCGACGCGGGAAGCGCTGGCTGTCCTGTACTTCGGTAACCAGCCGGACCCCAACGTCACGGAGTATGTGGTGGGTCCGCTGCCAACGCCGACGTACCACCGGGACGTCACGGTGCAGAAGTATGGGAGGAGAGTGCCATACCACCGCAGACCGATGCTGGACAGTGAGTATGAGCAAGTGGGAATGTTCTTAAAGACGGTGGCATTTGCTGCAGCCCCAACCTTCCTAAAGGAAGTGTTTGAGTATGATGGCACCAACGTGGCGTTTCAAACCGCAGCCCCCCGCGGATTCCAGTCTGGAGACCGTAGGTCATGGTTCATCGTATTTCAGAACGTGAGCGGGTTCTTCCTGCACCCCGTGGGGCTGGAGGTGCTGGTGGACCACAGCAGCCTGGACATCTCTCAGTGGGCGGTGAGCAGAGTCTTCTACAATGGGCAGTACTACAGGGACATGGCGCAGCTGGAGAGCGCCTATGTGCAGGGCCGCATCAGTGTGGAGAAGGTGAAGAAAGCCCCACGGGACGGGGACTTCTCATCCATGAAGCCGCGAGCACCTCCTGCCACAATGTTTCCCGTGCAGTATGAGCCCCAGGGTCCCCGCTACAGCGTCAGGAACAACCACGTTGTCTTCCAGGCTTGGAGCTTTGCCTTTGGGATGAGCGTGAACACAGGCATGCGCCTGTTTGACATCAGATATCAGGGGGAGAGGATTGCCTATGAGATCAGTGTTCAAGAGGCCTTGTCAGTGTACGGCTCCAACTGTCCTGGAGGGATGTCAACGAGGTACATGGATGGGAGCTTTGGCATTGGGCGCTTCAGCTCTCCCTTGGTGCGAGGTGTCGACTGTCCGTATTCAGCAACTTACATGGATGTGCACTACCTTGCTCAATCCCAGGTCTCCAGAATTGGTAAAAATGCCCTCTGCATTTTTGAGCAGAACCTGGGCTCCCCTCTGAGGCGCCACTACTCCAACTTGCAGTCCTTCTACTATGGGGGACTGGTCAACTCTGCTCTGATTGTTCGGTCCATTGCGACTTTGGACAACTACGACTACGTGTGGGACTTCATCTTCTACCAGAACGGGGCCATTGAAGCCAAAGTCCAGGCCACGGGGTACATGAGCTCATCCTTCCTGCATGGGGATGGTCTGAGATATGGCAATAGGGTTTGGGAGCACACGCTGGGCACAATACACACCCATTCCATCAACTATAAAGTGGACTTGGATGTGGGAGGTAGGTCTGGGTCTTGTCTTCCTTTGTGTCCTTACTTAATATTTTTATACCCCCAATACTGAGCATCTTGTGGACCTTATACAGGCGTTTCTTTCCAGGTGTGGAGCAGGACACAGCTGTCTCTCTTCTGTTCTTAGAGCAGTGAAAACTGTTGTAATGTGGGGGGGAGGTTCTACTTTCTCTGTCCCATGCAATTATCCCTAAGTGCCATGTAGGGCTGCAGCTTCCCAGGCTGGATAAAGCTGGCACTGTGATATGGCCAGCTCATGCCCATTAGTAGGACGGAGGTGGTTGCCAAAGCCTGTGGTTCCTGCATTGTCAGTTCTTCTGCGCGCAGCCTGAAGCAGTCTGCTGCGAGGTCGCTGGCATCGGCACTTCTGCTCTGCCGGTTCTACCCGCATGAGTTGGGTCCTGTGCTCTGGCCCAGGCTCCTGCAGGCAAACAGTCCCTGTCCCAGCTCTGTTGGTCTTGACACCTCTGTGACTCTGCGGAAGCCAGGATTTTTTCCCTCTGGTACCTTGCCCCTCCTTAGCCTCTTCTGACACCCAGGTGTCCTGAACACCAAATGATAATCTGAGTTGATCAGGCTGCTTGGCTGGGGTGGATGTGATTTCCAGCTCGCATTCCTGTTTCTTTTTACGGCTTTTTCCAATTGTTCTTGCTGGCTGTGTGCGGGTTGGACAGCCAGCTGCTCTATTCCTGGAGCTACAGGCAAAGCAGTAAGATCCTGGGCAGGCAGCCAGTTGTGAACATACAGCCAGCTGCGAGCTCAGCTATGCTGCACTTTGCCAGGGGTGCGAGGCATCCTTTGCTCACAGCAGCAACTGGAGCACACGCTGCAGTTTATTAGATCTTACGCCACCATTTATGTACTGCACCTCTGTCACAAATGTGCCCTGTCCTCCCCATCCTGCTGAAATAGCATCTGCTACATGCCCTTGTCATATATTTAAAAAATTTCCCAATTCTATTATCATTGGGAAACACAAATTTAAAGACTGTTCTGTGTGGTTTTGGGGTGAGTTTGAGTACTTGGATCAGGACAGAGGATTGCAAAAATGGAAAAATATGGAAAAGGCAGGCAAAATATCCAACTATCACTGCTATCACTGAAAAGGAAGGTGTGGGGTTAGAAGTTTTGCTCACTTCATAAAAGGGAAGAAAGCAAGAACCATGGTGGCTGCTGGGTGTGGATATTTTTCTGTAGGTTTTGGCTTCTGGCACTGACCTCCATTGCAGCATGTTCAGGCAGGTCTTGGCCCAGGACTCCAGTCCTGCTGGCTCTGTAGCACAAGCAAGTCCCAAGGGTCTGGTCAWATCTTCTGGGATGGCCAGAGGTTCTGCTCTGAAGTGGCTTTTATGCAAACTAGGAAACTCTGCATGGGACAGAGGCGAGCAGGACGTGTGAGGGAGTTATGCCACCCGCCCAGACTGGGGAGCTTGGCAGCGGTTTGCAGCTGGCCTGCCTGACCTGGCGGCTGGGGGGCCAAGCACAGGCCCCTCTGCCAGCTCCCCCTGGGCACTGCCATGCTGGCCCTGGCCCTGGAGTGCTCTCAGCCAGCTCCTGCCCATCTTATCCCCAGACTTATTTGCTCTCATGCCTCTCCTGTTGGTCTGAGCCTCTGGCTGACGAGCCTTGTTTGTGGAAAGACCTGAACTGCACAGAACTGCTCCAGTTCTGTGATGTGCAAATGTGCTTGGAGCCTGTGTTCTCTGCAGTGCTCCCCTGCTTGCAGGATGCTTGCTAATGAGCAGAACAGCAATGGCTGGGCCATCGGGTGCTTGGGTTAATTAGGCTGGGCTTGTACTGGGAAGCAAACTTGTTCTTCTGCACTGGGATGGGACTTCCATCTTCTGATTCCTCAGAAAGGGCGAGAGTCTGCGTGGGCAGTAGTGTATGCCCCAGAGTGGTGGTGTCTGGGTTAGATAAATGTACAGTCATGCTGCCATGGAGCTGCAGAGCAGCAACTGCTCTCACATGCAGAAAACAGCACTCAGAACTTGGGGTGTGGAAGGGAGGATGGGGAGAACAAGCCCTGACTGCAGTTGTCTGTGGGAAGCAGGGGACTGCAGGGAAGCTCCTCAGTGGCTTTCTTTTGCTTTGTAGGGGTGAAAAACTCTCTGGTGGCCCATGACATGGCATTTGAGATGGCACGGGCCCCCTGGAGCCCAGAACAGCAGACAGAACGGCCACGGCTCACCAAGAAAGTCCTGGACACAGAGGACCAGGCTGCGTTCCAGCACCAGTCAAAGATGCCCAGATACATCTACTTTGCAGCCAACAGCAAAAACAAGTGGGGTCACCAACGTGGTTACAGGATCCAGATTGTCAGTTTTGCAGGGGAACATGTGCCCGAAACCAGCTCCATGGAGAGGGCCATCAGCTGGGCAAGGTCAGGCTGCTCTCCTAACAGTGATGCCAGGTTCTCCAGATTGCGTGGACCTAGCAGACGCTCCCTTGGACTGGGGTTAAAGTCTTGAGATCTGCAGATTCTCCGGGGAGTAGCGTTTAGCTGTGCCCTGCTCCAGGGGGCTGTTACCTGTGTGCTCCCTGGGCTTTCAGCACCCTGGCAATGCTTTTGCCATCCCTTCCTTAGAATGGGTTTCTGCTTCACCTATGATGGGTGCCCACGGCATGCACTGTCCCTTGGACTCCAGGACAAACCCCTTGTCCCCCTTCCCATCATCAAGGGTCCCTTTGGTCACCCTTGTAAGAAGCTTTGCAGGTCCTAGYGCTGTCTGCTTGGGAATGGCATCTCCCTGCCCTTGCCTGCAGCTGCCACGAGAGGTTCCCATCTCTCTTCTGGTCCTCAGGTACAAGCTGGCTGTCACTAGGCGAAAGGAAGAGGAACCCACCAGCACCAGTATCTACAACCAGAATGACCCGTGGACACCCACTGTCGCCTTTGCTGACTTCATCAACAACGAAACAATCACCAACGAGGTGAGCCGGGGTCTGCAGTGCTGAAGCTTGTAATATCTGGCCACGGGCTGAGCGGGAGCATTGGAGCTGCCCCAGAGAGACCAGCCGAGTGATCCTAGGCATTGCTCGCAGGACAGTGGGCTCAGCTGGGAGAGCAGCAGAGTCTCAGGGAATGAGGAAAGTGGGTTCAAGCACCCCTTTTCTGTGTATCTGGTCGTCACTTTGATCGGAGCATGCAGATCCAGAGTGGGGGCTCACTTCCACTCATGGAGAAATACCAGCAAAATGTGAGGAAAATCTCCACAAGGATAGGGATTGGCCAGGGGGATCAGAGCAAAGGTCCCTCTGCCTGGTGGAGCAGGCAGGTCTTTGGGGAAAGGAGGGAAATCTTTCCCAGGAAGGAGGAGCTCAGAGTGTGGGAATGTGGGTTGGGCTGGATGCCTCAGAAGGTCCCTTCCTGCTCTTTCTATAACTTTCCATGGCTTATGTGCAGATTTCGGTCATTCCAGCTGTAGGTTCCGGAAATAATCAGCCGTGTAACTCCCTTCTCTGCCTAGGACCTAGTTGCCTGGGTAACCACTGGTTTCCTTCACATCCCACACTCCGAGGATATTCCCAACACTGTGACGGTGGGAAACTCTGTTGGCTTTCTCCTGAGACCTTACAACTACTACGACCTGGACCCTTCCATATACTCACATGACGGCGTGTTTTTCACCAGTGAGCAGGACTTTACTGCCTGTGAAATCAACTCTGTTGCATGCCTGCCCAAAAAGGCCTCCTGTTTGCCAAACTTCCCCCCGTTCACCTATGACGGTTTCCAAAATATGAGCAGGCTTTGATGTTATAGGATGGGGTTAGGAAACACAGTCAAAGGCACTGAGTTGACTGTTCTGTCCCCTATTTTCATTTTTGTAATGAAGTTGTCTCAGTTTCCAGTTGTACAGTAACTTTGCTTGTTATCATTGCTTTTAAATAGTGCCCTTTAAAAGGGAGGCATAACCTTCTTGGCATGCTGCCAGATGGGAGCATGCATTGCCCTCTCTATTAACTGCCAAATTTGAGTCTGTTGCAGGAGGAAAGTGGGGAAAAAACGCCATCCCTCTGCTGTAGCAGCAAATGCTGTGTAGTGCCTATCTCAGGTTTAAAGAAATGAAATCTAATTGCAGTCTGGTGCCATCTCAAGTGTCGTTCCTCATCTTCCACGCCGTGCCTGGCCCTGGCTGCTTCTTCTCGCCGGTGGAGCTGGAGGTGCTGGTGGACCATGGGGACCTCGACGGCTCCCACTGGCTGGAGCGGGTGGCCGCGGCTCCACGGGGTCCTGGGCGCCACCGCAGCTCGCTGCACCCGCGGCTCTGTGCAAGGCCTCACTGCGTCAAGGACCGGCACGTCGCCACAGCCCTCTGGGCCCCTGCGTGTGGGGAAAAGAGGGGACAAACAAGGCAGTTAATGTGTAACGGCTGTACCCAGCGGGCTCCCCGGGTGCCGGCCTTGGCTGCTGCCCGGCACGCTCAGCTCGTGGACCCTTGTCCGGGTGCCACCGGCCACGTGCCCAGTGCCAGGGCCGTGGGAACCGGCACCCATCCCCGCGGCGCCAGGCCTGCCTGGGGCTCGCCAGCAGACTCTGCCTGTGCCGGCAAACGGCAAAGCGCTGGTGCAGGAGGGAGAGCAAGCAGCATCCGCCGGCAGCCGCCTCATTCCTGGCTTGGCACTGACCAGAGCACRGGGGGCAGCAATGCATCCCGGCAGCCCCGTCCGCTGGAGGGGGGTGAGTTTGCACAGGCAGGAGCTGCTGTGAGCGTGGAGGAAGCGCAGCCCCACGCGGTGTCTCCATCGCCCGGCCCAGGGTGGCCGTGAGCGCGGCACGAGGCAGGGATGCTCCATTGCCCGCACAGCACGAGGATGCTGTGTGTGGAATGAGGATGCTCYGTGGCCATGCAGCGTGGCACGAGGACGCTCCATCGCCAGCCCCATGCAGCACCAGGGCCGCCGGCCACCAGCCCCAGGGCACCCGACCTCCCTCCTTGCCCTTGGCGGCGCGGGAGAGGAAGGGCTGCCAGCAGCCCGTGGCTCTCGGCCCCAGCCCAGCCGGGGAGGAAGGAGGCTGCCAGTCCTGTCTCCTCTTTTCTTCCCCCCTGGCTGTGGCCCCAGTTTTGTATTGCAACCCCCCCTGCCCCCAGCAGGGCTGGTGCCTGCAGACCCCCGGCACCTTCTGCCCATTTCCTGCAGTGAAATCTTTCAGGGAGAATTTATTGCCATCTCAAAAACTACTTGTGATGCTGGAGCCAAGTTTGTTGAATTCCTCAACACTGGCCAAAGCCGGTCGCGGGTGAGGATCCCGAGCGGAGCGGCCGGGGTGCCTGCGTTGCAGGAATCCCCCTTCTGTGCATGCTGCGCCCCGTGCGCTTGGAGCAGGGGCCGGGGCAGCTGCTCCCACYGCTGCCGGAGCCCCCGCACTGCTCGTTTCACTCCTGCGGCTCCGCCACAGCACTGCCAGCCTTTTACCGTTAAATGCCGTAGGGCAGGTCTCTAAATCGATTAACCGCCTTAAGAGGACGTGTGTTCCCAAACAGCGCGCTTCAGCTTCCCCCCCCCCCCCCCCCCCCCCC
>NW_020449675.1:359070-368717 GCF_003343035.1 Apteryx rowi | reverse complement strand
CCCGGCTCCAGCTGCAGCTGCTTCGCCCTCCCTGCACGGGAGCAAACGCTGGGGTGGGCTGGGAGCAGCGGGGCTGCTTTGGCGGCGCAGGGACRTGCGATCCGGCGGGGGCGGCGGAGGGTCAAGGGGGCTGCGGGACCCAGCGCCACGCGTTCCCCACCGGCTCCCCCGCGCCGTTTTCCCCTTTTACGTAAGTTGTTCCTGACATGTTTGTAACAACCCCCCAGTGATGCACCTTTGGCAAAAGTGGTTCTGGGTCCAAAGATCAGCGCAGGGACGAGTGACCTGCGGCGGCAAACAAGAGCTGCCGGATATAAAACGGCAGYGGCGACGCGGGGGCAGCCGGAGCAGGGCTGCGGGCAGCCGAGGATGGAGGCRGGCATGAACCTGCTGCACGACGCGGGCGTCCGGGCCACGCACCAGCTGCAGGTCCGCTTCCAGGGCTCCCAGGACTGGTTCCTCTTCGTCTCCTTCGTGGCCGACCTCCGCAACACCTTCTTCGTCCTCTTCCCGCTCTGGTTCCACTTCTGCCGGCCCGTGGGCATCCGGCTCCTCTGGGTGGCCGTCATCGGCGACTGGCTCAACCTCATCTTCAAGTGGTGAGTGGCCCCATCGCGGGGCCGGGGCAGCCGGCGCCTGCTCGACATCAGCCCCGCGCTGCTGCCGGCGCTGGTGGGATGCCCTGCGCCACTTGCTGCTGATGCCAGCAGCTGGCTGGGGTGCGCACCRCGTCCGCACCCGTGCCAGTGCCCGTGCCCACTCCGGCAGCCCCGGGTCCTGCCTTCCTTCCAGGCTGCTCTTCGGGGAGAGGCCATACTGGTGGGTGCACGAGACGGACTATTACCGCAACTCCTCGGCCCCGCAGATCCAGCAGTTCCCGCTCACCTGCGAGACCGGCCCCGGTAGGAGCCCCCGCAGGGCCGGCGGCGCGCAGGGACCTTGACCCGCGGCACAGCACCAGCGCCTGCCACGCAGCCCCCGGCCTCTCCTGCCCCGGCTGCCCTGGCTGCACTTTGGCCACAGTGCTCGGGGAGCTTTGCACGGGGCAGGGGGGGGCGGCGCGGGCTGCACTCGTGTGCCCTGCGTGCTCAACGCGTGCCGGCAAGGGCGGCCCTGTCCTCTGCCCCGTGGACGGGCTGGGGGCTGGCGGTCGCTCCCGAAGCCCTGGCCCTGCTGCACTGTACCATACTGTGCTGTGCTGCACCATGCTGTGCTGCACCCCCTGGCGACACAGTCCCCCAGGTCCTGGGCACCCCGGCACAGGGCAGCTCGTGGTTTCTGCTCCAAAGGGGGGGGTCTCACCCGGAGCTCTGCTCTTGTGCAGGGAGTCCCTCAGGCCATGCCATGGGCGCCGCCGGCGTGTACTACGTCATGGTGACTGCCCTGCTCTCCATCGCTGCCGGGGAGCAGCAGGCGAAGACGCTCAAGTACTGGTAAGCCATGCACCGAAATCACCTGTGCAGGGCAAAGGGTGCTCTGACAACCGAGGGCACAGTGGGGCCCAGAGCACATGCGTGTTATAGTGGGCACCAGGCAGGGAACCCCGGCTTGGCTGGCCCCGGTGCTGCCGCCGGCCCGTGAGCACTGGCCGCAGCGCTGACGCAGCCGTTGGGTTTTGCAGGGTTTTGTGGACGGTGCTTTGGACGGGCTTCTGGGCCGTGCAGGTCTGCGTCTGCCTGTCCCGCATCTTCATCGCTGCCCACTTCCCGCACCAGGTCATCACGGGGGTCATCTCAGGTGAGCGCGTCCCCAGCTGTGCCACTGTGCCATGCCATGCCACACCGCACCGTGCTGTGCCGCTTGTGCCGCGCCACCGGCTCCTGGGCGGGTGCTGACAGCCGTATCCCCTCTGCCGCCAGGCATGGCCGTGGCCGAGACCTTCCAGCACGTCCGCTCCATCTATAGCGCCAGCCTGCGCCGGTACCTGGCCGTCACCGCCTTCCTGCTGGGCTTCGCCCTGGGGCTGTACGCACTGCTGCGGGCGCTGGGGGTGGACCTGCTGTGGACGCTGGCCAAGGCGCAGCGGTGGTGCGCCCGCCCCGAGTGGGTCCACCTGGACACCACCCCCTTCGCCAGCCTGCTCAGGAACCTGGGGGCACTGTGCGGGCTGGGGCTGGCCCTGCACGCCCGCGCGCCTGCCCCTGCCACCCGCGGCCCCCCGCCGCTGCCCTTCCGCCTGGGCTGCGCCGCCGCCTCCCTCCTCGTCCTGCACCTCTTCGACGCCTTCAAGCCACCGGCCCACGCGCAGCTGCTCTTCTACCTCCTCTCCTTCTGCAAGAGCGCAGCCGTGCCCCTGGCCACTGTCGGCCTCGTCCCCTACTGCCTCTCACGGCTCCTGGCCCCCGGGGGCAAGAAGGACGTCTAGGGCGGGCGGCCCCGCAGGTAACACCACTGCTGCGCCGGGCAGGGGCGCCCCAACCGCTGCTTTCTGCCCCAAAATCCACTCGGACTGAACCCGCGGACGCTCCCCCCGGCGCACGCGGGGCCGCGGATGAGGCAGCTCCCCAGCAGAGGGGCACGTGCTGGCTTGGGGGGGGCAGCGTTTGGAGATGGAGCCCCAGCTTGCACAAGCTGGGCCAGCCCTGAGGCTCGACCGCCCCCACGGTCCTCCGCGTGCCACCACTCACTGCCATGCAACGTAGCACGGGGTATGCACATGCATGTTTTATATATATATATGTGTGTGTGTATGTGTATATATATATATATACATATACATATATAAAGTGTGTGTGTATATAGATACATATATACATATGGGTGTATCTGTACTCATGGCTATTTTATTAAAGCCAACAGTGTATTTAGTCTGTGAGTTGGGGTGTCCTGATGGCTGGCGAGCCGGGATGGGGGCTGATTGCCGGGAGCAGCATGCCACCCCACAAGGGCTGTGGCAGGGAGGCAGACGTCTCTGCCGGGGGCTGCGCATCTGTCCCCTGGCAGCGCTGGGGCAGCAGCGCCGGGTTCCCCAGCTCCTCCCTGCCTGTCACCCTCAGGTGCTGCTGGAGGGGACATGCTGGGGTGTCCATGGTGGTGCGGCTCTGCATTTGTTCCCCGAGTGTTTCCCCACTCACCCCCATGGTCCCGGCTGGCGAAGGGTTTTGCCCAGCAGGTGTTAGTGCTTGTTAGCTGCCAGGAGCCCCTGCGTTCTCTGGGAGCTCAGCAAATGCCTCCCAGGCTCTGGGCTGGTCCCTGTGTCACCACAGCCTGGAAAATGCAGCATGGAGGAAACAGAAAGCCCTGAAGCCTATGTGGAAGTGCGCAGATCTGTCCTGGCCCAAGTCCAGCCGTGCCATGCAGGGCAGGGAGCAAAGCTGCTTTAGCACAGGTTTTCCCGGGCTCCCAGGTGCGCTGTGTGCAGACGGAGGACACGCGCGTGTCCCATGCCATTAGGGCAGCGAGCGCAGCTTTGGGACCAGCCAGCTCCTCTGGGGCTGGGCTGAGCCGCAGTGACATGGAGCCAAACTCCTTGGGGCAGCCAGCTCGGCTCAGCCCGGCCCTGTCCTGCCTGCCCACAACAGGAGCTGCTGGCCAACAAACCCTTGACCTTTAGCCTAATCCTGCTGTTCACAAACAGCTCAATAACTGGCAAAGGAGATGTTTTGCTCTTTTCTGAATGACAGCTGCAAGCAGCTATGGGAGAAACGGTATGTGTGGTGGTTGTTGCTATCCTGTAGGTTTATGATAGAGGTTTCCTCCTCTTCCTTTAATTTCTGTTTATTACCAACACTTAGACTAAACCTGTCATGCCAGTTCTGTTGGGGGGGGGGGGGGAACCTACCTGCCATGTGCTTTTTCACACTGTGCCTCCATACCATCCCTTTTGTTTCTGCAGCCAAGCTTGTAACAGCTTCCAGGAATCATCCTGGCAGAAAAGGCAAACTGAAAAAACACTGTGGAGTAGTTTTTTTTATTAATCCCAAGGGCTTCTTCTGCATAGATGTTGCTTACTGTGTAGAAGAGTAAGAGTAACTATTGCAGAGGTGGGAGCAAAGCCACCACTTGGGAGTAGAGAATGGTACAGTAAGCTCAAGCTTATGGCAGCAGAAGTGAAGGAAATGTTTAGGCACACACCTACAAGAAATGCCCCATGTACAGCTGCCTGCAAAACAAAGCACTGGAAAGCTGCTTCTATCTGCATTTAATTGTCATGCACAGAGTTAGCACGTATGTGTTAATGTGGTTCTGCCAGGGCCACCTACAAATGAATGAAATTTGCAAGAATGTACTGCAGTAGGGCTTTAAGACGTAAGCATGAAGTCAGGGTTACCTGACAACTGCTTGCATCAGCTTCATAGCTGGGTCAATAGCTGGCTGCCGAAGGGAACTGTGGAGTCCAGAGGGCAGCAGGCTGCATATTAACCAGCAGTGAGGGGTGCTAGCAAAAGCATTAACACAAACATGTTCAGTCCTCCAGCATTTGCAGAGATTTCTAAGTAAACAGGAAAAAAAAGTCTGTTCAAAAAAACATGGTGACTTGTTACGTGCAGAACTGGTGCTACTTCCCTTCCTTGCTGACAGGTTTAGCTGCAGCATCTTGTCATCTTGCCTCCCAGTTTCATCTCTGAGGAAGTGACAATAGGCAGCCATAACAGGTGAACAGCTTAGTCTGGTCTTTTAAGGGGGATGTCTAGATTTCAGCAACCCTCTAATTCCTGCCATTCATTCCTTCTTCTCCCTACAAAATTTCAGCAGCAAAAGCTTGATTCGTTTTCTCTGCAGCTGTTGGTGAATATCATATTTAACCCTCTGCTTCTTCCCAGTATTCTGATTTTTTAAATGCATCCAGCTTATTATGAATAAATATGCTCATAAAGTAATTACTCCTCAGCAGCTTGTATGAAGTAAAAGCCACAGTGCACTGCAAACAGGAGGGACCCTCTCCTGGTTTGTAGGAAGCCCACCAAATGATTATATAGTGACTTCTTTTAATCACTTAAGAATATTACTACTCGTCTGGGGAAATGAAAGAAACCTTGCAGCATCATGGGCCAGAGAAAATAGTGGATGGCAGATCCCCCCCTCCCCAGCTTTCCATGACCACCATATCTGCTCACACAGAGCGTATGCCCAACAGCTGTTATTTTTATGTCTTCATTCTCCGGGAGGAAAGTTGGTGGAGATTACGCAGAGCAGGGAAGACAGCCGTACTTTGAGAATTGCTTCTTACACTTCAGGGCTTTGACGGCTGATGAATTCCTGGAGCAGAGCTTGCACTTCTCCTCGCTGACTCATCTTGGTTGCCTTGCCCTGAAAGCGGCCTCGCTTCCCAGCGCCTTTGCCTCCCAGCAGCTCTGCCACCCTGCAGTAACAACAGCGTATGCTTGATGCCCTCACTTGCAGAGAAGAGGGTGGCCTTCCCTAACCTGCTCCAGAGAGCAAACAAGGATCCATGCCCTAATTATACTGCTCAGCTGCTTGTTTGCTACATTAGAATTCTTACTAATTTTAAAGAAGTCACAGAACTTGTTACCTGGGACCTAAATTCTCAACTGCTTCAACAGGCCCAGCGAGAAGAAAGAGTCCTGCTTCTTTTTCATCTCCCACAGTCAGGAACAGCAGGGTTTCCTGTGGACAGAGACATGGGCCTTGCTCCAGACCAGCCAGTGTCCTCCTTGTCCGGAAGGAGGACAGAGACTCTGACAAGTCCCATCCAGACATGTAAACAAGTTACAGGCCAGTGCTTGCTACTGAGGCAGAGACTCAGTTTGAAGAAACTAAAAGGGAGTGGGGCTGGGGGCTTTTGAACCTGTTATGCTGAATCACATGTTATGGGGGACAGAACAGGGACTGGGGTATCCTAAATTAAAACAGCTGATGTGGTTCTGTACTGCTCTTCGGCAGACAGTCTTTTCTACAGTGCTCTGAATTTTCACTGTTGTATTTGTTGGCCGTTGAAGATTTCCTGCCTACTGAGGCTGCTGGGGTTGATAACCTTGTGTAACTTTTGGAAGGAAAGACCTCACGGCTGTTGTACAAACAGAAACCTGGCCAGCCCCTGCCTGTGCTACAACGTGGATGAAGAAGTTCCTGGTGTCAGGTTAGTCTTTATCAGTAACTCACCTCTGTCCCAATCTCATTAGCGATGATGTTCATAAATTCAGAGTCACCCTCTTTCCTGTATGGATAAAAAGTCACTTCAGGGAGAGGCAAAAATCCCATCTAGAGCCCCAAATATCAATCACAAACCAAAGACAGTGACTACCCAAGCTTGTTTTTTGTTAGTTTTCTATTTTGTTTGTTTTTCTTAAGAGTAAAATTTCCCACTGGCTTCTTCTGCCATCAGAGAAGTTGCAAGCTAAAATCTGTGCGAGCAGTCTATGCTCAGGCCTGGGGTTTCAGCCTCTTGTTGTTAGGAGGGAGATTAATTTTTTCTATATATCTAAATCCTTGTTGTACATTCCTATGGACATATTTGGAAATTACTTAAGTCTTTATTTTTAACAGATGGAGCTCTTCAGTTTTATTGGAAAATATCAAGGTTAGAGAAAGATCAGATAGACACAATTATTTCTTTGCTATAAAACCAACAGAATTCAGTGACTGAATTACTAACTTATTTCTTTAATTACACAACCTTCCTACACCGCAGGTAGCTTAATATTCTATTTACCTTGTTTATATTCTTCCCTGAGGAATATTTGACTTCTAAGCAATAATTGTCATAAACAAGCTTGAACAGGTGTCAGAGAGATGCAACTGCCATAAAACATGAAAGATACCATGGCCTCTTACTCTTTACTCTGAACTCCCCCATACCTGTGTAACACAAACAGCTCACTTTGAACAGGTTTGCTTTTGAAGTCCCGGGCTATCAAGACAGCAATGTCTCTAAGCAGGTTCAAGTTATTCTGGAAGAAAAGCAAATAAGCTGTATTGCAGATGGAGAAGTCAGTGTGAGGACTGAGCCGTGTTCCCAGAGATGGGAGCAGTTTTTGTAGTATTCAAAAAACTGATGCCTAAAATTCTGTTCTCAGTTGTCATGACTAACGCTCAGGCCAACAGGACCCAGCCATAATCTGCTTTTCTCAGCCATCCTCATACCTTCTGAAGCAGTTTCACAGAACTCTGCAACCTCTTCACAGCCTCTACGTGCTCACCTGGTCCATTTCTGAAACAACAGGGAGAATTTGGATTGCTACTCTGAAGGACAAAGAAAGGATTTATTAAAGGAGCAAAAGCAGATAATGTATCATTAGAAACATTGGGTAGATGTAGCCTTAGGCTCGTGCAATATTTGTCAGAAGGAACAACAAAGATGAAAGAAGGAAAGTGGAAAGGATATTACTTGAGCAGTGAGGTTAGAGCCTTCTCAGTGCTGTGACTTTGTTCGATTGACTTCAGCACTCTATTTCCTGCCAGGAAAACCAGGTTCGTTTTGTTCTTTTTCCCCTTTTCTGTGCCAAGGAGTTTAATAACCTTAAAAAGAAAAACACCCTGGTCAGAAAAGGAGAACAGTATTTTGCTTATACTCAGAGAGGTGGACAGTTCCTACTAGACTATGCCTTGTTGTGAATAGACTCTCTGCCAATGAAATTAAACTCATTAAAATCTGCTGTCAGGTGTACACAAAAAAAAAGACGGTGATAAGGTGGAATTAATTCAATTTGCTGGACGTAGGACAAATTGTCTCTGCTGGGATACAGACTCTGATTCCTCACGCAATAGCATCCAGGTATGGGATCTGAAAGGAAGACCCATTTGACCCACTACACTGTTTCCCCAAATGACTGAAAAGACAGAAGCACTTAAAGGCAGCTCTAGAACCTTATCTCTGTCTCCCTGCACAGAGGTTTTCTCAATCACAACAAATCCTCATGAAATGTCAGAGCTTTAAGCAAGGGAACAAATGGCTAGTAACGTGGCAACACACCATCATACTAGCACTGTACCTCACACCTTCCATAAAAACATCAGCAGTTCAGAAAATATCATTGCTACAGGCAAGAACCAAGTTCTGTTACAAAGAACCAAGGCAGCATGTTTCCAGGACTGACTGGACAGAGACTGCAGAGCTGTGTATGGCCCTGCTGAGCCTCACTCAGCACAGGGCTTCCTCCCCACCACTTTATCACCTAGGACAATTTCCGTCAGATGCTAGATCTCAGGGATTTTTGCTGTGCTAGATCTGAACATGTGCAGTCACGCTCCGGAACGTAACTCAGCTGCAGCCCCCTACCTGCAGGTCACTCAGGTTAGAGACATGAGTCCCACAGCACATGTTGGAGTCTATGCCTTCGATGCTTACAACTCGCACTGGCCCTGTGTGGTCATCTGGCAAACCTCGGCTTCTCACCTAGCAAAACGAGGAGCATGGCAAACAAGATGACATCCGTGCTGCAGTTATTTTGCTCCCACATCAATTCCCTCCCCCATTACTCACTGTTTCAACTTCAGGGTCATCTGCAGCCAGTTCCCTCACTGTCACGGGTACCCTCTCCCGGATTTTCTCATTCACGCTCCTCTCCAGGGCCTCTATTTGCTCTGCAGTCATTGAGGGGGTGTCCAGCTCAATGACACTTCGCTGGCGGCCCAGCTCCCTGCACAGATGAAGAACATCTGCCACTGTAGCTAAGAGCAGCTGGAAGAGCAGCCTCCCTCTGGGCGGCACCATGTGCCATGCAAGAGGAACTGTTGGGAATGTGGTGACTGAAACAAAACATACTTCCTTGCTCTCCCTGTACAAAGCGCCAGATGCATACTAAAAATTTGGAGAGGGAAAAGACAGAGCAAATACTTTGCACAGCTTCTCTCCAGTTCAGTCACTTCTTCCAGGCCCTCTGTGATCAAGTGGAATGTCCAAGAGTAAACTGCTCTATGGATTTATTGGTGTTCATCTCCTCATGGTGCAGCACAGTGGCACACACCAAACAAGCTAAGACTGGGGTTAAAAGGGGCCTTTCCCTGCTCACCATGAAGTTGTCTTGAATCCAAACATCAGATCTGCAATGGCAGTAATGAGATGCTGCCCTGGAAGAGAAGTGCAAGCAACAGCCTTGAGTTCCATTGGACGCAAGGAAAGAGATTTTCAGTCAAAGTATATTTTTACTGCTGACAATCTCCTAGACATTTGCAAACAAGCCCATGCATATGCTCAGAGCCATGGGGCTTATGCTACTGCTTAAAAGCAGACAGAAAAGCCAGCAAATGCCTCACGGGCCTTGGGCACCCGAGAGGGCCATGGCGCACTCTGAAGCCTTCAGAGCAGTCTGCGCATTTCCTTCCAAACCTGCTCAAAGTCAATTTGTTTACAAGCCAAGGAGGAGCTTGCCAGGGAGGTGCTGCCTTTCTGAGTGGTCCCAGGGCCAGGCTGTGTGTAGAGAGCTGTCAGGCTGCGCATCCCCAGCCCAAGTTGGGGGACAAGCAGGCACCGACTGGACCCCCCCAGGGCCCGGGGTGAGGCAAGGCCAGGCTGCCCCGGGTCCGGGCTTCGCGGTGCCGCCACCCCGCAACGGGGTGCTGGCGGCAGCCTCTCGGTCGGGCCGGGGGCCGGTACCTGAGTGCTGCTGCATGTGGTCGAAACGCCGCTCCCAGTCCAGCGAGAGCAGTACCTGGGCGCCCGGCTCCAGCGCCGTCCGCACGAAGTGCACGGCCTCGGCGCCGCGGCGGCTCACGCGCAGCACCGGCACGTCGCCGATGAGGCCGCG
>NW_020449675.1:356116-358350 GCF_003343035.1 Apteryx rowi | reverse complement strand
GCTCTCCCGCGCGTCCGGCGCAGCGGCGGCCCCAGCAGGCAGCAGACAGCGGCAGCTCACGTTTATTGACCGTCCCCCCGCGTAACCGGCCCGAGCAGAGCGGACAGCTCCGCCGCCGTGCCGCGGGCTCCGCTGGGCCGAGGCGCCGAGACCACTCGCAGCCCAGGCCTGTCGGTGCATGCTCCGGTGCACGGGGGAGACCCTCTGCCGGCTGCGCTGTCCGGGAGCTGGGCCTCAGAGCTCGTCCTGGAGGGAGAGAGGAGCCAGCTGGGGGCGAGGGGGCCGGGGAGGCGTGGGGGGCGCCTGTCCCTGCTCCTCGCTCTGGGGCTGCGCTGCCCCAGGAAAGCAGCTGGAGCTGCTGCAGGCTGGCCCTGGGCRAGCAAGGCCAGAGGCAGGAGCTGCTGTAGCTTTTTTCCTGGGGGGAAGTGGCCCATTAGCTCTACTCACGTCAAGATCGTCCATCGCAGGGGGGGGGCCTTTGTCCGTGACCTTTTGTAGGAGCTGGGTGGGAAACAAACAGTCGTGGCAACGCTGAGCACCCAGTTTCTCCCGCCACCCGCCCCGAGCACCCACCCCACGTGGCACCCGGGGACCCGGAGGCCACGGCGCTCCCAGGCCCTGCCAGCCAGCTCACCTCCGCATACTGCTCCACCATGGCCCTCTCCACCTCCTCATCTCCCTCCCAGTCTCGCCAGTTGTCGAAGTCCACGGAGAGCCAGGCTGGCTGCAGGCAGAGAGAGGATCCCCTCAGGGAGCAGACGGTGCTGAGCCAGACCCTGCGAGGGCAGATCCTCATGGCCGGAGAGGACTGCTCCGTGGGGCGAGCACAGGCCATTCCAGCCCCAAGGCGTGGGGACTGGCCAGGAATGGGAATATGCGTCCCTTCAGCTACCTGACCCTGCTTGTGGCGAGGGAAAGGCCCAGCTCTGTGAGAGCTCTGCATTGGGGTGCCAGCATGGGGACCTCAGTGCCAGCCTGGGGGCAGGTTTGGTCCCTTAGGAGCTGGGAAGCACTGTGTGGGTGCAGTGCATGTGCTGAGGCTGCACTGGGGAGATGGCTCCAAGGTGGGGTCCTGGCTGCTGGGCGCCACGCACCTTAATGTTCTCCTTGGTAATGCGTGGCCAGGCCACTTTCTCCTTCCACTTCCTTATGAAGCACGTGATGGAGCGGTCGGAGCGCTTCTCCTGTGAGTCCTGCGAGAGATCAGGGTGTCACCTGAACATCTGCTCAGCTCCACTCTCTAATCAATGTGCACAGGTTTAAAATTCAGCCATGTTCAAGCTCTGGGACACAGAAGGCCATGGAGAAGGGATGTTTTTGGCCCAAGGCTGTACTAGGAGTGACAGACCCAAGATCAGGGCTTTCCGGCTTGTGCTCACCCCACTCAGCCACCCATCGCCTCTGGGGAAATGGGCAGCACTGCTTGGCGGCATTCACCAGCACTGGAAACCTCTGCAGCGTCAGCAGCACCCTGCCTCCCCGGGACAGTTCAGCTCTGAGCAGTGCTGTTCAGGACTGCACAGGTTGTGTTAATTTTTTAGCCTGACGTGGGTTGTCAGGGAACGGTTTGCTGAGGGACAGGCCTCACCTTGGAGTTCACCCTGGCATACAGGTTGATCTCATTGTAGAATTCCACTCCGTCTGCATTTTTGCAACTGCCAAAATACAATAACACAACCTGCCTTAGGACAAGGCTGGGGCCACGCATGACCTGCTCCGGTGGGGTCCTCCCTGCCCTGCAGGGCGCTCGGAGCTCAGCGCCGTGCCCTGGGCTCCGCGGGGCAGTGGCAGCTCACCTGAACACCAGCCGCTGCTCCTCGATGACGACTTTAACGTCCTGGCTGTCCTCTACGCAGAACTCGAGGAAGACATACCGCGGGCGGTCGTACCACAGCGTCTTTGCGGGTTGCCTTGGAAAACATGAGATCAGCAAGTGTTTCCATGTCTTTGCTCCATCGGCACGCCGCAGGGACTGGGCGGGAGGCACGGGGCGGCGTTTTGGGGTAGCTAAGGTACCTTGGGTACCCTGTACGGGCCAAACACCCGGCCTGGCGACTGCAAGCAGCGAGAGGGAGAGGAAGGGTGCGTGCTGCGGGGCGGCTGCGAGCCGCCTCGTGCTCCCCGGCAGCACGTGTGCCGCAGCGGGCAGCCAGCGCGGTGCAGCGGGCGGCTCGCCCTTGCTCCGCCGGCACCAGCGCGTCCCCGGACCCTCGGCACCCGCCCGAGCCTCCCCC
>NW_020449675.1:350492-354971 GCF_003343035.1 Apteryx rowi | reverse complement strand
GGCCCGGGGCGCGCTCCCGCTCCTCGCGGCCTCTCTGGGGGCCCGGTGCCCGCAGAACGGTGGCGCTCGCTTAAGCGAAAGAAAGCACGGTTATGTTTCAAACAGCGTAATTCGGTGCCTTTCCCTCCCATGCTTTCTGCCTGCAGGGGCTGGTAAGTGCTTTCGACCTGCCTAACTCTCCCGTAGCTGTAACGGTGATGCTCTTTGCAGTTGTGCTATGTGGTGGGAAAGTCTGGTGGCTGAAGCAAGGAGGGGTCGTTGTGGCCGCTTCTCCCCACGACGCTGCTGGAGCTCACTGGGTGGCAGGGCAGGCAGTGGGCTCCAGGAGCAGGGTTTGGAGGCAGGTCTGTGTGATGTCCTGTTGTATATGCGTGCAGGTCTCCAACTGCTTGGAGCCAGCTCTTGGGGGCATGCGTTTAAACCTTGCTTTTTGTGTTACTGCTTCACTCTGAAATGTAGTAGTATCTCAGAAGCTCCTTGAAACATGACCGTAATTTTGCTGCCTAGACCAGTGCTTCCTGGATTTCGGCTTTGTGGGATGGCACAATGGGTACAGGAGGTCCAAAGACACCCTTCCCTTGTAAGATGAAGTGATGTGACTGGTACCTCTAGAGCCTTGATGTATAAGCAAATCTTTTTGTCAGGAATAACACACAGTGTTTGCTAGTTAAGTGCATGAGCTGAAGCAAACAGTCCTTATACCATGATCCTGTCCTCTAGGCTTGCCTATGATGGTAAATGTTCACTCTTATTTGCCAAAAACTTTGTTTCAGAGTGAGCGAGAGAAGCAGGAACGAATTGAGGCCCAGAAGGAAAAGCAGAGAGAGCTGATCCTGCAGCTAAAGACACAGCTGGATGACCTGGAGACATTTGCTTACCAAGAGGGCAGCTATGATTCTCTGCCACAGTCTGTGGTTATGGAAAGACAGCGGGTGAGGCCCCCTATGTCCTTCTGCTGGTGTCCTTTCTTAGCATTCATGAACCTCTTATAGACTGTAGGGTTTGGTCCTTATTTCTTGCTGGCAGCTGTAATACAGTATGAGTAGTTAGTCTGCGTGCATAAACCTGACCCACATCATCTGTCACAAATTTCTGTGTGCAACAAAGGTTGGCCTGTTTGCAAAATATGAATGGGTAAAGGAGTATTTTGGAGCTCATGGGCCACATGATGAGATTGTGCTGCTCACTGTAGTGTTTTGCAGATGATTATAGATGAATTAATAAAGAAGCTGGACATGGACTTGAATGAAGATATTGCAACACTCTCTCCAGAGGAGCTGCGACAGCGTGTGGATGCTGCCATAGCGCAAATTGTTAATCCAGCCAGGGTGAAGGAGCAGCTGGTGGAACAACTCAAGACACAAATAAGGGATCTTGAAATGTTCATCAATTTCATTCAGGGTCAGTGCTGAGTTATATTTAGACAAACAAATGAAATTGCTTTGTAATTCCCCGACATAGTTATGAGGTGGGAGGTCACAGACATCAGAGGACATGGGAAGGTTTTCTGGGTCATGGGGAAGTACAGATCTCTAAGATGATGGTGAGGAGAACTTGAGACTGACTGGCAAGGTGTAGAGAGGTTTAAGGGAATATTGACCTTAACACTTGGGGTATGCAGTCTACATTCACAGCAGTGTGAAATAATAGTGTGGATTTCTTCTTCTAGATGAAGTTGGAAGCTCTGGTAAGGCAGAAGATGGACACTGTGAATGTTCAGGCAGAAAAGATGGCAGTAGCTCCTACAAACCAAATACACGATCTTCTGGAAATAGAGGTGGGCCCTGCTTGGCTCTGAGCTCTCAGCACTGCTCCTCCTGCCATTCATTTGCTGTTCAGCTAGCATGAACTGGCACCTAGTCACTTTATATTGCTTTGCTTTTTTTTCTGGCTGTTAATTTCTACTCTTTCCTAATCCCTGGATGGATCCAGTGCTCACTGTAATTTGAGACTTTACCTATCATATGAATTTGTTGAGCTAGCAGAATATACTGGAGGAAATGCTACTATACCTTTACCTTTTATAATCTTAGGCATCTGTCTCTAGTCAGAGACAGAATGCTGGGCTGGATGGACTTCAGGTCTTACCCCGTGTGGCCATTCTTTATTTAGTAATGGTCTCAGGAGTAAGAAGAGGATATTGGCCTACTGAGACAAGGAGCTTCTTGAAAGTAGCCAGTGGTCTCCTTCAGCAAAGGCTTTGATTTGATTGCATGTCCCTGCTGGAAAAGCTGGTGTGGGATTTCTTCCCTGTTGTAGGATTTAAGACAGACCTGATTGTTGAGAATGGGCCATGCAATGTTTTGTACTTTGTTTTTTGGTTGGCCTCAGTGCTATGAAACTGGAAAAGGCAGCATCAGTTCTGCTGCCAGAAACTCCTAAGGAGAAGCAGAATCTCTGGTGGAGGAGGAACAGACACTTGTACTCCTTTTGTGTGTATGAACGAGCAGAGATAAGTTGATTCCTTAATGAGAGCTTTTTTTTTTCCCCCCTCTTTTCTAACTAATCAGTGAATCCAGAAGATGCCAGAAAGATGCGAGAAACAGGCCTGCACCTCATGCGTCGTATGCTTGCTGTGCTACAGATATTTGCTGTTAGTCAGTTCGGTTGTGCTACTGGTCAGATTCCTCGCACCCTCTGGCAGAAGGACCAAGCCAACAAGGACTATTCCCCCTTAATTAAGAAACTGGAGTTGTCTGTAGACCGGGTGAGGCAGCTAGCAACGAAACACCAGCAGGAAGATCATGTTATCAGTTACTCCAGCATGCAGGATATTCCCTTAGGAGGGAGAGATGAGCTGACTCTAGCTGTGCGGAAGGAGCTGACCATTGCTTTACGAGACCTGATGGCTCATGGGCTCTATGCCTCCTCTCAAGGAATGAGCCTGGTGTTGGCACCCATTGCATGCTTAATTCCTGCATTCACACCGTCACCGCAGACCATGCATCCCTGGGAACTGTTTGTGAAGTATTACAACACTAAGAACGGACAGGCCTTCGTGGAGTCTCCGGCTCGTAAGCTCTCCCAGTCCTTTGCCTTGCCTGTGACAGGAGGAGTCGCTGTTACCCCCAAACAGAGCCTGCTGACAGCAATTCACACGGTCCTCACTGAGCATGATCCCTTCAAGCGCAGTGCAGACTCTGAACTGAAGGCCCTAGTGTGCATGGCACTAAACGAGCAGCGCTTGGTCTCCTGGGTAAATTTGATCTGCAAATCTGGAGCTCTGGTACAATCTCACTACCAGCCATGGAGCTACATGGCAAACACAGGCTTTGAGAGTGCACTCAACATTCTCAGTCGCCTGAGCAACTTGAAGTTCAACCTCCCAGTTGACCTGGCTGTCCGGCAGCTGAAAAACATCAAAGATGCTTTTTGATCTACAATAAAAATACATCATCCACTTTCCTCAAGTAGGCAGCTGCTGGGCTCAAGAAGCCTGGCTTTTTTTAAAACCAGATTTGGCTCTTTGAAATTAATATTTGCTTTTTGGGTAATCTTACAGTGTCTTGATGCTGGAAATCTGCGTTTTACAAGGCTGCCAATGCAAAAATGCTGGAGGTTGGGGGCTGTACAGCACCTCACCTTGCCCTGTTTCTGCAGCTCTGAATAGCAAAATTGCTTCACTGATCAGCAGATACCCCTAAACATTTAATGTTTTGGGCTGGCTGCCTGGAATGTACCAGAATCCTGTCCAAGGGAGAAGGCCCCTCAGAATACAGTGCAGCTAACTCCTGTGCTGTATCTGCATGATCATTTCTTAAATCTGTGATCTAAATGATGACACTGTGAGACACCTCTCGCAGGAAGAGTAAGGCAATCTGATGGATGCTTGGCTGCAGTGCATTGGCTGCTTAGGCTTGATGGTTTGCCTGGGAGTGAGTGATTTGCTTTTCCCAATGTGAATGTACAAGAAAATTGGGGGCAAATTCTGCTGAGCCACAGGTGCCTGTGAATGTGTACCTTCTAAACTAGTGGCTCCGGAAGTCCACAGGAATGGTGATGTTCTCCAGGCTGCCAGGTGATGGGACTGACATTCAGGTTGCTTTGTGCAAGAATCCCAGAGCTCCTTTTTGAAGCTTGTGTGCAAACATCAGGGTACCAGTAGCCTGGTGTTTTACAGCAGGCGTGTTAATTGCTTTAGCAAATGTATGTGTGGGACGAATCCTTTTCCAGTTACTATGTTTTAATTTGTGTTAGATACTGGCCTTTGGTGCTGCAAGTACGCTAGCTCACTCGGCTCTGTAATATTTATAATCAGTTTCAGGATTTTAATTTATCTGTGATTCCTGGTGGTACAGGCGGACTTCCTCTGTGCTTTGTGTAACAGCAGAGCTTTCTGCTGAGGGCGAACTGTATCGTTGCAACGAAATCGAAATGAAATCGAGACAGCTGCTCGCCTACCCTTGGAGTGCGATAACTCCCCTCCCTCGCGGCGGGCTTCCTCGCGGCAGGCCCCCCCGCGGGGCCGGGCCGCCCCTC
>NW_020449675.1:343266-350138 GCF_003343035.1 Apteryx rowi | reverse complement strand
CCTGTCCTGTCCTGTCCTGACTGCGGCGTGCTGTCCCCGCAGAGATGGGGAAGTTCATGAAGCCGGGGAAGGTGGTGCTGGTGCTGGCCGGCCGCTACTCGGGGCGTAAGGCCGTCATCGTGAAGGTGAGTGCGGGCCGGGCGCCGCGGGGCAGCCCGGGGCGGCTCCTGGCCGAGCGGCGGCCCGTGACCGTCGCGCTGTGTTGCAGAACATTGACGACGGCACCTCGGACCGGCCCTACAGCCACGCGCTGGTGGCCGGCATCGACCGCTACCCGCGCAAGGTGACCGCCGCTATGGGCAAGAAGAAGATCGCCAAGAGGTCCAAGATCAAGTCGTTCGTGAAGGTGTACAACTACAACCACCTGATGCCCACCAGGTGAGCGCAGTCACGGGAGAGCTGCCAGCGGGGTGGGCACCTGAGCTGCTGGTGCCGCCCCTAAAGAATGAATGTGGGGCGCACGTTCTGCAAAAACCTGGTTTTGTTCGGTGGTGGTAGGCTTGAGGGATGGCAAAACGGGAGTGAAGTATTCATGCACTTCAAGTGGTTAATGCAGCCGGCTTTTACTGCAGCCACATTTGCTTTCCATTGACTTGATCATGGAACCTCAGCAGGTGAACTACTGAAACAGTTGTGAGAACTTGATGGTTGTAACAGAGCTGTCATGACCCAGTAAGCTTGCTTTTTCCTTTTTACTTGCAGCTTCTGCTGTTACGTGCTGCTAAGTACAAAATGCGGGACACTTGCTTGTCTTCTGTCAAGAATGCACCTTTTTCCTTTATATATTGAATTAAATGTTTCTGGATGCTTCAGTGGTCTGGTGCTTTCCTGAAATAGGAAAATTTGAAATGCTGTAGTTTCTTAATCTGGCACTAGTTTGTGCATTTGACAGGCTTCAGTTGTTCATTGTGTTCTTGTCCTTACACCAGATGCCTTGATTGTTTCCAACCTTGCTACTCTCTTCCCCAGGTATTCTGTTGATATCCCTCTGGACAAAACAGTTGTCAACAAAGATGTGTTCAGGGACCCTGCACTAAAACGCAAAGCAAGGCGTGAAGCTAAGGTGAAATTTGAGGAAAGGTGAGTTGTCAGCTTGTCTTTTCAGTGGCAACAGTGCTCATTCCTTGCTTTAGGACTCGTGATCCTGGTTGAATTCCAGGGTGGACACCTCTGTCCCAACTTCCCTGAGTACATTTTGTTGGGTATCTGAGTTCTTTGTACATCTTGCACTTGTTTACACAACTGTCCCCTCAAGAAACTAGACCCTGTGGGCTGAAAGGCTGTGCGTTTCACTGAGATTGGGGTGCTTTATAACAGCAGTGCACTTGTGTAGGCATCTATGCCTATGCTGCAGCCTCATGGGGCTCTTCAGGTGCCAGATGATTTCTTGCCATCTTATTGCCTTGAATTCATTGGGTATCTGTCGCTGGCTTTAGTGCAATGGGACAGCACTGATGCTTTGCCCAGAAGTGTTTGTGGTTAATGTCTTTGCTCCTCAGCAGTCAGTTTGGAAACTCCTTCAGTAAAAGGAGCTGTGCCACCCCAGCAAAAAGCAGGGCTCTGCTGCTGACAGCGCAGGAGTGCTCTGTGCAGGGAGCTGCATGTTTTAAAGCACATATGCACTGAACATCTCTGCCCGTAAACGTAGGCTGTTTTTTCTCAGTGCAGCTTCTGATGGGTGTGCTCCTAATAAAAATGCATATGAAACTGCAGTATGCTTTTGTACTATTTCTTGGTGTGGAATCTCCTGTAGTTTGGGTGTCCTTCATGTGAAGGCTTGGTGAGAAAATCTGGAAGCTGCTATTAACTGCCACTGGGCCTTTCACCGGTGGTTTAACTGTCAAATGGGGATGAAGAGATGAGGTGAACTACTTCTGGGTAATCGGAGCACTGATTATGCCTGTGTGGGAGGATATGGATGGATAAGTGAATGTTTTGGGCTGTTCCCTTTTTGCCTGTTGGTATAGAGTGTCCTCTAATGCTCATACTCCTCTTTTTCAGATACAAGACTGGCAAGAATAAGTGGTTCTTCCAGAAGCTACGATTCTAAACTTGTATCAAGGCTGCATCAATAAATGTTTACTAAAAAACATTTTGTTGCTTGTATAAAAAACATTGCTAGGCATTTTTCTTGGTGATAAAGACTTTCTTGCTTTGTGTTTCCTTCAATTAGCTGCAAAGCAATTGCAGTCCAGGCAGGTTTAAAAGAATTTCATGGAGCATTATATGACCTGAAATAGGGGTGGAACATGTCTCTCTGGGACTGTCCTAAGGCTTTCACTGCTTTGCAGAGGAGCAAGAGACAATTGTTTGCCCTTTCTGGTGCTGAAGTATGGTGGTTTTACTGTTACTGCTACTTTTATTCCTGTCAGTATTTAAAAATCTCCCCTTGGAGAAGGGGGATGTGAGATTGAAGGGTTAATTCCAGATGTTCATTCCTCCTGGTTCTGGTCCTCTGGGAAAGAGAGGGGCTTGTGCAGTGCATGTGGGCTGTTAAATTGTTGTTACCTGTGTGAATGTTCTATCTCTGGTTAGCGGCAGTGGTGGAGCCGCACGTGCGAGGCAGGCGAGCGCGTTGGGGGCAGGAGGGGAAAGGCGAGACTGACCGAAGGGGGTTTGTTTGGCCGAAGTTGTGCTGCGCTGCAGGACGCGGAGCTCGGGAGCAGCCTCGGCCCCCGGCAGCGCCCCTGCGCCCGGCCCGGGTGGCGCTCGCGGCCCGCGGGTCCCAGCAGCACCGGGGGCGGCGGGGCCGGAGGCGGAGCCGCGGCGGAAGCGAAAGCGAAACGGGGCCGAGCGGAGCTACGGGCCGGGAGGCGGCCGCGCCGGGCGGGTGGGTGCCCGGAGGCAGCGGGGTGTCCCGGGCCAGCGGGCGCCAGGAGCCGCGGGTGGGCTGGGGCGCCGGGCTGGGATGCCGGGCTGTCCCTGGAGCACAGGAGCCCCGGGGGAGGGGGGGGGCGGGGTGCTGTGCGGAGGCGCTGGGCTGCCCTCGAGCACAGGAGCTGCGGGCGCGCAGGGCTGCTGCGGGGAGTAGCATGGGGGCAGCTGGGTGCTCCCCAGGGTGGTGGGTGCCAGCGGTGCTGCAGGCTGACATGCCAACGTTTTCCTTCCTCAGGCCCAGGCACTGCAGGAATGGACCTGAAGGAGGTAGCCCAAGCTCGCTGCACAGCCTGCGAACGCGGCATCGAGCCCCTGGGGGCTGTGGGGTGGGATGAGGGTGCTCTCGGGGCAGGGTGCGGGGTCCTTCACGGCAGTGCTGAGAGGGAGCCCCGAGCGCGACGGGGGGCTGCTGCGGCATGCAGACGGGATGTTCTGGGGAGCGGCGGGTGTTGGGGCAGGGCTGCTAACCCCTCTCGGCCCTCAGGAGTCCTTCATCCAGCTGTCCATGCCTGCGGAAGCAGAGAACAGCCTCCTGGAGATGACCCCGGAGCGAGTCCGGCAGGAGATCGAGCGTTACAAGGTACGCCGGTTGCAAACCCCCACGCCTTTCCAAGGCTGGAGCTGCCACGCTTCCTGAGCCAGCCTCTTCCAGCACTTTGCTATCAGCATCAGCCCCAAAGCCTCCCACTTTATCTCCTCATATGGCCATGGCAGCTGTCCTGCCCCAGTGAATGTGGCAAGCAGAATATTCCCATCATCTTGGTGGTGGCTTTTCACATGTTATCCTACCTCCTTGCAAGCTCTCTGCATTTGGACTCTGACAGATTTCTGTTTTTTGTTTTTTTTCCCCCCTTGGACTGTGAGCTATCTGCTCTGCTCCTGTATGAGCTGGAGGTGGTGGTGGGGTGTACATCCATGGTTACCTGTCCTGGAGTCTGGGGCTCCACTTGGGGGGCAGCCTGCCTCCCTCCCAACCAAGCGGTATGGGCTGGGGTTGGACACAGCCGCTCGTGTCTGCAGGGCATCTCACTCTGTCTGATGGTACATCTCAGGAGCTTTGCAGTGCTCTGGAGCAAGACTGCGTGGAGCTACAAACAGCCAAGGAAGCTGCAGAGCAGAGGACACGGGAGCTGTGGAAAGAGGGAGAATACTTTCATAAGCATCTTGAGCAACAAATGTCTGTGAGCAGGGTCTGTGTGGCATCCTGCCAGGTCAGTAGTTGGAGGATTTGTCTGGGGCTTGGAAAAGTGGCAGGGGATGGCCCGGCCACATCACTCACCTCACTGCTCTAAGATAACTTTGCTCTGAACCATGTGGAGGTCTCACGGACCATCACAACAGGCTTGTGCTGAGCAATGGGCCTGCGCTGCGSTGGGTGGGAGGAATGGCCGTGGTCAGGAGCAAGGAGCAGTGGCAGGGCTGCAGTGGTCCGGAGCAGGAGTAAGGGATGTATGGGTGGGGGACACACATCAAAGAGCAGTGCTCTGCTTCGATCAGGAGTAATGCTGATCAGGGGTAACCCCCTCGCTTCCCTCCCGATGGTTCCCTTAGTGCTCGTCGTGTCTTTCCTTCCAGGAGACCATTCATTTAGCAAAGGAGGAGAGGAGCAGACTGAGGCAGGAGAAGCAGATGCTGGAAAAGAGACTGGAACAAGTGAAGAGGAGGGGCCTCGCGGAGGATTTGGCGACAGTAATTTGGGGGTGGGGGGGACACACCTGACTCTTCGCACACGGCCGCTCGTGTCTGCTCTCAAGGGAGGCAGCCTGGCTGAGCGCGGCAGCTGGCAGGGCCGCAGGTGACCACAGCTGGGCAGGGGGACGACTGGCCCAGCTCCTATGAGCAGGTGGGATCAAAGTGCCAGGTGGCTTTGGGACCCTGGGCACTGCCAAATCCTAGGAGAGCCTCTGCTAAGAGTCTCCAGCTGTTTTTTCTGAGCCATGAGCTTGTTTCTCGTCGGCGTCTTGGCAGGGACAGGCCCTGTGCAGGGTCAGGTCACCTCCAGGCGCTCTCTGTGTATTCTGCCCTAGCTGCTGCCTTCCCTGCCAGAGAGGAAAATGGTGTTTAAGGGCCAGGTGACGGACAAGGAGGACGTGAGCACGCTGACGCTGACACCGCTGATCCACTACCCGCTGCCGGGTGGCTCAGCCCTCATTACCTTCGAGAAGCCAGAGGGTAAGAGCTGGAGAGCGGCGCTGCCACCGGCAGGTGCCCGGGTCCGCGGGGCCTGCCCTGCATCCCTCCTGGGCTGGCCTTGCGGCTCGCCCAGCCCCGGCCCCGGCGCGAGCGCCACGGCCCCCTGCACGCACGGGCACGGCTGGGCCCCTCTCCAACGCTTTATCTGCCCCGTGTCCTGTCCCGCTGCTCGCTGATCCCGGCACCGCGGGGCTTCCCCGGTTTGCAGTGGCCCAGAGGATCATGGAGCTGAAGGAGCACGTCGTGGAGCTGAGCCACGGGGAGGAGCTGGACAAGTGCCGAGTGCAGGTGCGGGCAGAGCCAGTGGAGCTGCTGCTGCCCTCGGCCCTGGAGGTACGGCCTGCGCTGCCCGGCTCTGCRTGGCCCCACGCTGCCCCGGCTGGCACGCACCCCCTGCCAGCGCGCCGACTGGCCCGTGCCCCCCCTGCAGATCAGCCTGAGCCGGAGCTGCCGGCGGATCCTGGTGTCTGGCCTGCCCAGCCTGGGCATCCCCGAGGAGACGCTGCTGGACAAGCTGGAGCTCTTCTTCAGCAAGACGAAGAATGGAGGTGGTGAGGTGGAGACCTTGGAGTTCCTGGATGACACCAGCCAGGTGATGCTGAGCTTCGTGCAGGATGGAGGTGCGTGGGGTGCGCCGGGCCACCAGCAAGGGGGGATCCAGCCAGCTCTGGGGGCCATGCATGTCAGGGGACGGGCACAGGAGAGCGAGCTGGGGCCGGTCTCGGGATCTGTGCCGGGAACTTAACCTCTGCCGGAGCTCAGCAGTGGCCGGGGCACCTCAGGGCTTTCCTCTCCTCCTGCAGTGGCGGAGCAGCTAATAGCTAGAGGATGTGTCCAGTTCCCTATCAGGAAAGCAAAATATGAGATCAAAATATCGCCCTACGTGAGCGGAGACATCACCAGTCTGCAGGTAAGGACACAAGCCCTGGAGCTAAACAGCACCCTGCCAGCTCAGAGCGAGCCCAGCAGGGGCTGGGGGCTCCCGAAGGTCTTTCCACCCCCCTGGCCCATCAGCAGCAAGCCGGAGGTTGCTGGTGGCCKCAGCCCTGCGCTCCCTGAAATCGGAGTAGTTTCCAAACCCTCTCCAGAAAACGCCCCAGGAAAGGGAACTTTTTCTCTGTGTGACGCTTTGCGCACGTGGTGCAAGGCCTGGTGCAGCTCCCCTCCTCTGCCCTTGCCAGCTCCGGCCGTCCCGCTGCGCCAGGACCGTTCTTCTCTCGGGGATCCCGGATGTGCTGGATGAAGAGCTCACGAGGGACGCCCTGGAGATTCACTTCCAGAAGAGCAGCCGCGGCGGGGGAGAGGTGGATGCCCTCAGCTACGTCCCGGAGGGGCGACAGGCCGTGGCCGTGTTCAGGGAAGACGTGGGCTAGCCCTCGCCAACGCCGCCTGGGAGGACCCCGGCTGCCGGCCGCTGCCGTGCCGCGGTTGCTGGCCCCTGGGCCCCGTGCGGGAATAAAGCTCTTGCAGGGCAGCTCGGTGTGGCGGCTGTGCGGGCTGGGCGGGCGGCCGGGGCGCTGCGCGGGGCAGGTGGGCGGCCGGGACCCCGTGAGCGGGGCCGGGGATTGGGGCCGCGGGAGCGTGGGCAGAGCCGGCCCCATGCGGGCGAGGGGCRGCGGGGAGCTGCGGGGGTCGGGAGACCCCCGGGCACCGGGTCGGGCCAGCCGGGCCCCACGGCCCTTGCTCAGCCGTGCCCGTGGGGCCCCTGCCGGGACACGGAGCCGTGCGGAGCCGAGCGGAGCTGAGCGGAGCTAAGGTGAGCGGAGCTGTGCTGTGCTGTGCTGAGGTGAGGTGAGGTGAGC
>NW_020449675.1:327772-342870 GCF_003343035.1 Apteryx rowi | reverse complement strand
CCGGGTCCAGGCCAGGCGCCGTGTGCTCGGGGCCTGCGGCGCGGCGGCCTCCGTCCTCCCGCTCCCCACGGCCTCGTCCTCCCGCGGCGCGGCGACATGGCGGGCCGCACGGTGCGCGTGAGCGGCCTCCCCGCCGACCTGCCGCCCGACCGGGTGGCCGACAAGCTCACCATCCACTTCCTGCGTGCCCGCCACAGCGGCGGGGAGATCGCCGACGTCCGGGTGCTGCCCGGCGCCCCGGCCTGCGCCCTCGTCACCTTCGAAGAGGCTGCAGGTGAGGCACGGGGAGCCGGGCGAGGCCGCGGTGCCCGGCCCGGCCTGGCCGCTGACGCCTGCCGCTTTCCCCCGTGCAGTGGCCCAGCGGGTGCTGGAGGCCCAGRAGCACGTGCTGTCCGTCGGAGGGAAGCGCTATCCCCTGGAGGTGACCGCGCACGCCCCGGAGCTGAGCCCCGACGAGGTAGCTGCGAGCCGCCCACCCCGCGCCGGCACACATACGTGGGAAGGGGCACCGTGCGCCTTCCTGCCCTCCTAATGAGATTTAAAGCAAATTCATTTTTATTCATATTCAAATGAGGAATTAATCTTTTTTTCATGCTAATAACACAGGGACAGCCGAGCAGGCTTTGCACTTGGTTGTCTGGTATTTGTGCCTGTCAAAGCAAGGGAGAATAATAAGACTGGCGGGGAACACTTCCCCAGCCCATCTGGTGGCCCATGGGGGGATTCTGTTAATGCCTCTGCCATGTCATTAGCTGGATGGGCAAAGTGAGTATTTTTCCTCTCTCTCTCCCTCTCAGGAGAGGTTAGGAGACACACTGGTGCCCAAGAGGCACTGGTGAGTTCTTGTGTCTTCCTCCGGTTTCAGGAGGGTGGACAGTAGCCATGTCTCATGTCTTCAGGTCTGGGTGATGAAAGCACAGGTGTGACGGTTAGCCAGCCTGGCATTGGAGACCTTTCCCCAGGTCTGTGGTGCCAGACTGCTTGAAGGACTACAGCTGGAGGGTGAGGAGCGCAAGAAAGCAACTGCATGTCAGATGGAGAAGGGATTGTATTTGAGCCAGAATAGTGAATTTCTTGGTTTTGAACTGTTTGCACAGCTCGCAGCATGTGCAAGTGGGGCTGCATCTCTGTGCAGTTTGGGTAGAAGGTCCAAAATCTGCTTGAGCTGGCTGGAGCTTTCTGTCCTGCCTGTGTTATGCTCCCACCTAATCTGAAAAGCCAGATGCTGGGAGATGGGGGTGGCAGGTTGTGTCATCTCTTCTGTCATAATAATGCAGGGACTGTGGCAAGTGCCAGGTGCATTTACCTCCCCTGCACCTTGGAGGTGGATTGTTGTTGGTCCTTGCTTTTTCACCCCCTTGCCCTGTTTCTGCAGATCTTCATACATGTTTACATGATAGTCGACTATGGGAAGCTTCCTGCTGGCAAAACCCTTCTGAGGACCTTGCATAAAGGCTACAGCAGTGTGCAGATCAACTTTGACTCCAAGGACACACACTGCATAGTCAAGGGACCATTCACTGAGCTGCAGGCCTTCAGCAGAGATCTGCTGTGCAGCCTGAACATCAAGAGCCAACCAGTTGGAGAGATTCTCCTGCCAGGATCCAGCCATGAGGCCCAAGGCACCAAGATCCATGATCAGCAGCAAGTGCCCGTCTCTGTTGAATCAGCACCAAAGACAGTGAAACTGGCACACTGGGACCAGGCATGTGAAAAGGCAGCTGAGGTCCCATCACATCGGGTTCCAGTGGATGGGGAAGCCATGGAGCAGCTGGAGGACTTTTCCCTAGTGATGGACTCAGATATTTACTTGTACATGCAGAGGTTCTGTGCTCACGAGTACCATCGTGTGCTACACCAGCATCATGTGGATGTGGTGGACGTTAGCAGCGATGGCATTGTCATACTGTACCTCCAACCGTCTGCAGGTGTGTCTGGGGACATGGATGCCTTGGGACAGGCCCGCCTGGCCCTGCAGCAGCTCTACCAGCAGTTGGAAGTGAGCCTGCGCAAGGAGAAGATTGACAAGAGAGGATTGGATGCGGATAACCAGACACAGAGGACTCCTCTGTCACGTGAGCTGCAGAAACTGTATCCCCAGCTGCTCTGCCATGAGGATGAGAGGCAGCTTTATCTTATTGGAAACCTGGTTGATGTTTCCCAGGCCAGGCAGTATCTTCGAGATTTCAGCACCAGAAGAAAGGCTGCGCACACAGTCAGCAAGCTCAGCAGCTCCTTGCCGTCACACCCGGTGACCTCCCACACCACAGAGGCTGCACTGCACAAGCCCAAAAGCCCCATGGATGCCTCACCCTCAAGGCTGAGCCCAGGAAGGTTGGAGCTGAAAGGCGAGCCCAAGCTCGCTGCCAACTTCAGCACTCCGAAAGCTAGCAGGTCTCAGGCCAGCCCAGGGATTTTGCTGAATCAGGACTCTCCACTGGTGGGACAAGCACAGCTTTCTGGAAAGCACTTATCAGAGACAGATGCCCTCAGTCCAAGTGACCCAACAGCACTGAACCAGCAGGTGCAGCCTTGTGTCACTGCAACAAATGTGGGCTCTGGGTCAGCAGGAGGGTCTCAGCAGAAGGACCCCAAAGAATGGGCCCGTGTGAAAGGAGGGGCTGTGCTTACAAGACCCAAGACCCTGTCTCCCTTTGAGAGCAACGAAAACAGTATTTTGCAGCATTCTGGAGACTCTAAAGGCTCAACTCTCATCAAGCACCGACCCCTCACTAGCCTGTCTGGTACCTTTCAGTCCCTGAATCTCTTTGACACAACAAGGACCTCTTCCACTTTGGATGCTAAACCCTCTGAATCTAAGACCTCGCTGCGACGCTCCAATAGCTTCTCCCTGCCAAAGTCAAAGGAAAGCAACAAGCCTCAAGACACTGCCAGGGCCATCAGTGGAGGCAGTAGGGTGAGTGAAGACATGAGTCTGGACTCTCTGCAGTGGTCTTACCTGAAAAACGTTTGCTGCTCTGCTATTGATGAACTGTGCAGGGATGGAGGTGTGCAGATCTCAGAGCATCGTGCTGGGGACTGCACTGTGCTGACATTGCAGGCAGAGGACAGGAACAAGCTTTGCAAGGCTAAATGGAAGGTGGAAAAGCTTGTGCAAAAGTGTCCTGACCTCGTGTGTCAAAGTATGAGTTACTCAGAGCTTGCTATAGATGGGCCAGATGACAATGCCCTGAGTGAACTGTGCAGCCTCTTGCAAGGAAGTTCCCTCAAGGTTGGACTAAGCAAAGACAAATACAAGCTATATCTTGCCTGCCCCAAGGAGATGCTATCAGGAGTGACTGAGGCCTTCCAGGTGTTTTCTTCCAGGAGACTSTGTGCCCTGAAGGCTTCCTCCGTGTCTCCAGGACCAGCAAGAGCTCTGAGTGCAGAGCCGCCAAGTGCCATCCAGCCAAGCAGAAGCCAGGATGCCATGCTGGGTGCAGCCCTTCCTGAAAGCCTGGAGTCCCTACATATGGGCCTGCAGCACCTGGACATTAATGATAAAGCAGCCCACTCAGTTGAGCTCAGGGCTTTCCAGCTGCAAGGGCCTGAGGAAATGAAAGCTCCCAGCCCTTGGCAGTTCCAGCAAGCATTGGGACAGGAGGAGACCAATGACTATGCAGATCCTGGGGCTGTGCAGGGAGGAAGCAGCCGTCTCAGCCCTACTGGAGTGGATAACCAAAGTCCTGCTGGCCTGAGGGAGTCCCAAGAACTGCTGAAGACAAAGCTGTCTACAGGGGAGCCTGACATTGCACGGCTAAAGCAGGTTTTGCCAGACAGATTCCAGTTTGCAAGACACAAGAGCAGAGGAGGCCGCAAGGAAGAGAGGGGACATCTGCGGTCACCAGTTCCTGCAGCAGATGGTGCTCCTCACTCCTTGCCCACCTGGCTCTACAGGMCTTCCACCCCTGAGCTGCACCAGGCTACAGCAGAGCAGTCACCTGCAGCAGAGCCCAGAGGCCAGGAAAGGGCCCTACTCCCCCTTGGCAGGACCAATGCGGAGGAGGAGCCTGACCTCTCATCACTGCAGACCAGAGGTCCCAGCCCTGGACAGGAAACCTGCAAGACCCCTCTGAATCGGTGTGATGCCTGCCAGGACTCRTGTGTGACATGTCAGGCACCCTGTGGCCATGCCTTGTGCAGGACATGTTTTGCAGCAGACAGT
Organism: Apteryx rowi; assembly: GCF_003343035.1. Classification (NCBI taxonomy): domain Eukaryota; kingdom Metazoa; phylum Chordata; class Aves; order Apterygiformes; family Apterygidae; genus Apteryx; species Apteryx rowi. The sequence continues at coordinate 338,705 of NW_020449675.1, read as the reverse complement.
ACCCAGCCGGCTTGCTGCCGCTCCACCTCTGTTGCCCCAGGCTGCAAGCTCTCGGGGACGTTCAGGCTCTCCTCCCTGTCGCAGAGTCTGCCTGGTTACTATCGAGACCTAACACTTCAGGTTGTTTACAACATCCCTGATGGTGTGCAAGGGGTAGGTACCCAGCCACAAGGGCCTTCCCCATCCTGCTGCAGGCAATGTAATGGGTTTGGGGAGTGTGGGGGGGGGGGGGGGGGGTACAGCTATAGGTCCAGTCATCATATACAAAGTGGGAGAGGTATTGCATTGTGGAAGGCAAAATTTCTACACAGGGTTTGGGAGAAGCTTGCTGCTTTTGAAGAGTGTATGAACTCCAGCTTTAATTTAAGGGAGTATCAGCCTACAGGGCCACAAACTTACTTCTGGATATTTTTGAGCTGGACAGAATCTCAGAAGCTGGATCTGAGGGGGCCACACTCAGGTTGTTGTTTAAAGTGTTTTCTTCTCATTACAAGGTTGGCGACCCCTGCCCAGGACACCCTTACAGAGGGGGAACTTTCCATGCCTACCTGCCTGACAACAGGGAAGGGCAGAAGACAGCAGTGCTGCTGAAGAAAGCATTTGAGCATGGGCTAACCTTCCAGATCAAGTCCTTCAATGGAGAGGGAAGAGTGACATGGGGCCATATCCCACACAAAACCTCCTGGGATGGAGGCAAGGCCAGGTATGGCTCAGCTAAATCAAAGCCTTCAGGTATTCCTTAGCAATGACAGGGGCAGAACCATGCACCTCAGCTTAACAAATCCCAGGACCTGGGGCTCTTCCAGGTTCTCACAAGGGCAGAGTTGGTACCTTCTTTTCTCCATCTCGCAGGGCAGCTGTGATGTGGCAGATCAGCACTGGCACGCTCCAGCTGAAGCTAAAGCCCTTACCCATCCTACGCTCCTAAGGCCCCCATGGAGCACGAATTCTGGGCCCTGATCACTTGCAGCTCTTTTTCCTGACTTCTCTCATGACATCTCCCTGCACTCAGCTCCAGGTGCCAGCTGTGGCAGTGCAAACAGCAGCAGCTAGCTGCTGCTTGTCCAGGGAACAGGACTTCCATTCTCACCCCTATTACAAGGATAGGGCAAAAGTAAACTGTCCTCCCGCCCCCCYGCCAATGGTTTTGGCACCATCACCAGCATTTATACTGCTTCTCTCTCTGTCCCCACAGGAACGGCTATCCAGATGCCCAGTATCTCCATGAGGTTTGCACAGTCCTGAAGAAATTGGGCATCGCCTAAGACTCCCTGTCTGAGCAGTCACATCCCCTTCCTTTGCTTTCCCTTCTTTCCCAGCTGCCATAACTACAGCTCAAAGCTGACAGCTCAGGCAAAAACAGTTGTTTGTCCAGAGTTCCTTGCATCCCCCCCAGGTAGCCAGAAATCTGTTCATTAGTGACGGCAGCTCCTTCAACCCCCCGAGCCCCACCTTGAATCTGAGCTTCACTGAAACTCCAGCTCCTACTAGATCCACGTTTTCACTAGCCAGTTAAGCAGGAGCTGGTTTCAACACCGGAGCCAGGCTGAGCCTCATGTGGCTTTCAACAGGGAGCCAATAACTCAAATCCAGGCAGGAGCCTGCTTGCAGCCCAGCCCCACCTTCTGCAATTCTGCTCCTCCTTTGGCTAATACAGGCATGTTCCAGCCCAGCCACCACCCGAGCCTGTGGCAAAGCTGAGCTGTCATTAATTTCAGCTGCTAACTTAGACATTTCATTCCTCAAGCAGACAGCCCCAAACCACAGCCCCTCCCCAGCACCTGCTCTGGGGCCAGCAGGAAGCCTTATGTTCTCTTGGAGGGAACATTAACAGGTTTCAGCTCCTAGGACAGCTGCCTCCCACAAGAATATACAGACATGGACTGTCTCGACATGAAGAAATGCAAATAAACAAGCTTTATTCCCCCATTTTTAGTAGTGGTTGCTCATCCCTTGTCTTATGGTCACCCCAGGCACCTATTTCAGTCTAGTCTGGCCTCAGAGACACCCACAAATTAAAGTGCAGAGGCCAGCAATGGGCTTTGCAAACAAAAATGGCTATAGCTGCCCTCCAGAACAGTGTTACAAGATGGATGCAACACTCAAGGCAACAATTAACATTTGTCCTTGAGAGCAGAGGCATCCTCTCACCCTGGGAGAACTGTTAAAAAAATCGATAAACTGAATGTGTCTACTCACTGCCTGCCTGCAGAAGCAACGGAAGTGCCCTAGAGGCTGAGCTGGGTGCAGAGGGTTCTGCTCTAGCAGGAGATTGAGCAGCATGCCACCGAGGGTTTTGTTATGCTTTTAATTAACATTTGAAACACATAAGGCATATGGTAACATTAGACAGAGGAGCATTACACATTATAGTCATGTAAACAGCATTGGCACACTTGCTTTCTGTCCAACTTGGTTACACGCACAAAGCAGAATAATATTTTTTAAACAAAGATTTTCCAAGTGTCTGTAAGGATGAGTGTCACTCATATCACAGATCTGCAAATCAACATGACTCAGATGGTACAGACCAGACCATATGTTGTAAGAGGCTCAGAGTCTAATGCATTTCACATCACGCTCACATACTACTTGCCAGTCACACTTTGGCATCACCAGGGCTTAGAACACCAGAGACTTAATTTGGCAACAACAGTGGTTTTAAACCTATGATAGCAGCTGTAAGCGGGCCAGGATCCTGCACTGATTAAAGCCTGATGCCCACAACACTTCTTACTTGTCACTGGTCACTCAATTTTCATATAACACAGATGTTCTGAAATGAAATATACAGCTAAACTCCTGCCCCCCCCCAAGTATCTTCAATCTTCACTAATGCTACAGATCTTAGTAGGGGTTGTGCTCCTCTGTGCAAGCTGAGACTGCTTCCTTTTCTCTTCTACAGTTAGCAYGCAACACAAATGAGCTTGAGAGAAATTAGAGTCAAAAAACTTGACTAAAGCTGCCTGGTGATAGCAAAAGAGTTGCATTTTGTCCAAGTCCAGAATTGCCAAAACCGTCAGTCTGAAAAGGTGACTACAGTAATGACACTGGAGTGGCATTTGAACAGTTACCCCTGTGCTTAGTAACTTAAGCACATACACCCAATGCAGTGCCTACACAGCAGCGCAAGAGGCAGAGGGCAGGGCAAAGGAAGCCTTTGCTTCTGTGCTCAAGAACTCATTACTCATGCTCTTCACCCGGCCTCCTCTCCTCATGGCACAGCCTGTGGGGTCAGACAATCAGTAAAATAAACATTAAACTGCACTTCTGATATCTGGAATGGCATGCACAACTTAAGCACAGGAATCTCCTGTTTCCCTGATCGTACGAGTTTGCCCTAAACAGTTAAGCAACATCTGGAATGGAATGATTTTTTTTTATCCTAGGTTTTTTGCTTTGGTCCTTGGTATGCAACCTGCTGGTTAATTTTAATGAGTTAAGACACTTAAAGTTGTTTGACATAGCTTTCATACTTATTGGCCCATAAAAATGTTTGTCCATAAAAAAGACTACTATAAGAAAAAACCTAGAGCATTCATTAGTGAGGCAGTGAAGAACAAGGTTTTAATCTTAGTCTTTCTGTAGAAAACATTGTTGCTACTGAGGGACAAAAAACAGTCAAAGTCAGTAACTGAAGACCATAGTAATTACTCATAACTCATAGCCTGAAAAGTACTTTAGGAATCTGTAGATAGAAAATATACTAGCAACTACCCTAGGAGAGCTGGGAGCCCTGACTGTTTCCAGAGAGCCAAGGTACAGGCAACAGGTAATGCCTCACTTGAGGACAGATTCTGAGCCAAACAGTCATTATGGGGGAGACAACTGCTTTACAATACAACTCTTCTGGATTCAGGAGCACAGAAGATCCAGGATGGCCCTGGAAAGTCTGTAGTACGTGTAAAGAGGGTGCCACATTCAAGGAAAGTCAAACTATATCACCAGTGTTCACAAAACAGAGCTAGCAAGAATCACAAGAGGTTTTTGGGAGTACTTTGAAAGGCCTGAATGGGAAAGGCTCCGGTGACTTCCTAGTCCTTACAAGCATGTAGAGAAGGCACTGAGATACTGTTTTCTGTGGTGTATCACAAGGCAGCATATGTCAGAGGTGTCCTACAAGAAGCTTCAAGATTCCTGCTTTCTTCCTTCACACTGTATCAAGATGGACTAGACTGTAAAGCCTTGCTATGCTGCCTAATCTAAGGCCATCCAAGTAAGGCACTGGGCATGCACTTTGAGAGTAAAGCAGAAAAAGATGTTACTGTAAAACACAATTGGATAGTTCCCCCTTTATAAATTTGCAGAATCTGAAGATTGCAGTGCTGTGTGCCATTTGAACACGTTGCGTTTTCATCAAGTTGAAGTCAGGTTTCACAGAGGAACAGGTCCAGACTTTTCATCTCATCAATTTAGACAGTCGTTCTGTTGTCAGACATGGTAAAGCAGCATTAGACACTGTTTGATTTCATCTAAATTAGCAGGATAGAGGCAGGTTGAGAGCAGAAGCAGCAAGATTTTGGATTCAGAAAAGGTTGTGCTGTGAATTTCATTAGCCTGTGTCTATGAAGTTCACATATCAAGTGCAAGAAATGGAAAGATACGGATCTGTGACTGCACACCAGCCCTTCTCTGAGGTCCTAGGTGATGGGGCTGTTTTAATATTTAAAAGTTAACCAGAGCAAGTCCTCCGGAGTCTATGTCTATGCATTTCTAATAGGTAGCAAAACTAGGGACTGAACCCCAGCACCTGAAATACAAGCTGCACTGATAGATGGGAGAAGCACCATTTATTCCTCCTGTGGAGGATACAGCTGACAGAGGAAGAAGCCACATTATCTTGCTACTCACAGAGAAAAACCCTCATGGCACTGTTTCACTGCGTTCTTGAGCAGTGCASGGCTTCACATACAGGGCCCTAGCCAAGCAGGCCCTTCCTTCCTAGAGTTTGGTTGAGCAGCACTCCTAGTAGCAAGCATTTGCTCTTGGAGCCCGAGCTCTTCATTGATGGGCAGCTCTTCTTGGTACCCTCATGTTTACCTTTTCAAATCCAAAATGAAGCCTAAAACCCTGCAGTACCTGCAATCCATGACAAAGTCTCAAACTGCTAAAGCAAGCACAGAGAGCAACACAGTCACCCAGGGCTGAAAACAGAGTACAACAGGAAGGAAGGGCACCACCCAGGACATTAAGTGCTCACAGAATTAGGTTTGGGCCTCTGCACAGTTACATTTCCAAGTGCATGGAAGAAAGAGAAGAGAAATAGAGTTCTAGTCTGGGAGGAGCACCCCAGGYGGTTCCTAAAGCCTTGGTGCTGTAAGAGAGCCTAAGAGTCCCAAGACTGGCAGTTTCAAGGGGAAGAAGAGGCAAGCCCTACTGCAGCACCAAATCACAACACATGAGCTGGTTTGAGTGGCTAAAGAGATAGCTAGAAGAGAACGGAAAGCGCAATTGAAACTACTCAAGATGCCCAGGCCAAGATGCTTGACACAGAGCTAGACAGTTTGCCATCTGTACTTGTAACTCAATGACAGCTTCACTGAATGACTGTCATGGAATCCTGAGCTAGCCCAGGATTCCCTGCAAAGCAGGTTTACAGGATTGGTTCTTGCCAGTTACCTCCCAAACCACATCATCTTCTCCCCAATGCCCAGGGCATGGCACGGCACAAAGCAAGCATTAACAGATGCTCATCCCCGTCTTGCTGACATCTGATTTCACACTGCAGTCCTTGGAAATACAAACATGAGGGTGAAGTTTAGCCTTAATGATATCAGCTTGGAGTCCAACATTAATAAAGCACAGAGCCAACATCAATTGTTCCAGTCATTTCTGAGACACAGTTGAGTCCTTATGGTCTCTAAAATCAGACACAGTTTGGCCTCACTTTACAGTTTGGGATCAGAAAACGGACAAGATCACGGTACCTAACTGAAATTTTTCTTCAGTATTTAGACACAAACCAGACCAGCCTCTCAGGTCATTTGCTGACTGCACAGGGAAGTGACTGCAAATTAAGAGTGCAATATGCTACAGACTCCAAAATGCCAAGCTGATTATTTACAAGGCAAGGACGAGATGACCTGTTACTATCGCACTGGTATTAGAGGCCTGTGAAAGCATAGGAGAAAGAGTGTAATAAGTGTAAATTGCAGAGCAGCCAGTGCTAGAATAATACTAGGCCAGCCACACTTCTCCTCTGGCTACTTAAGAAGCTTCCACAGTTTGGCCCATTCTTTTGCTGAACATGCTTCTCAAAGGTGACAGGGCGAGCGGTACTATGTGGGCTCAGTTTCTGTGAAAATACTCAGCAGCTGCTATAATATTTTACACTTTCATTTTACAGTGATAGGCTAGGCAGTTGCTAATTACTAGCTGCCTGGAAGCTTCAGTTGCACTGCCAGAGGAAAATAAGATTAGTTTGGAATTTCAGTAGAGAAACAAATGATTAGAAAACTGTGTGAAATAAACAGGCTTCAAAACATAAAGCTAGGGCAAGAGGCATATCTGGCAAAGGGCCAGCCATGACAAGAGCATGCAAACCTCATCTGAACTTTAACCACGATGCTCCTGTATTGATGAAGATGAAAGCTATTGATCTGTCCATTTCCAGGTCCCAAAGAGATCAGGGAGTTAAACCATGAATTCACAATCTGCACACATCTCTCTCCTCGTTAGTTCTCTTCTTTCTTAGATTCTTCCTTCGGTACTTCAGGAACTAGGATGACCTTCCCAACATTCTTCTTCTCTTGCATCTGCCTCATGGCATCTGCCACCTAGAAACAACAGGAATCCCATGAGACCCACATCCACCATGCAGTGCAGTCATACCCTTCCTGGGCTCCCTTGGTCCACCCACACTAGTCCGAGGGGATCCATGAGGCGGCTTTCCCAGCAGTCCAAGCAAGTGCCAGACATCTGAGCACATCTGTGCAGATGCATTTTGGACAGAGCTGGGCAGCTACCCGAGACTGCCGACAGGAAACTCCTCAAGAATTCACGCACACCACAGAAAGGATGCTCTACTGTGCAAGCTGTGGAAGACAGCAGAGGCGTGGAAAGGAAGCTCTAGTGACACACAGAGGGAAACACTGCAGAGACACAGCCAACAGCCAGAAGGACAACACTCCTACCACCTACACAATTCTAGGACAAAACATTTACAGATTTTTAAGCAAAACAGCACCTGGGCCAGGCTTGGAATCAACACAGTTTTCCTTAAGCATTTGCCTCAGACTCAGTTGCAGATCAGTAACACCAACAGATCATTACCGAGCCCTTTGCTCCCCTGCAATAGCCCCTGCCTCAGCAAAAGATTAAGAGAAGCAACTGACTCTATTCAGACACAGCGATGCAGTAGCATCGAGCACACCAGAGCTGCTGAAAAAGCTGCAGCTTCCCTTTCAGCATCCTCATTCTGCTTCACTGCCTGGGCTCCCTTCCATCCATGAAAGGGCAGCAGCAACCTTCCCAGGTGTCCGCATAATTACAGCGTGCAGACTCAGGGCAGTCTCCAGTCTGATGTATAACCCTATCGCTTCATGGGCTGCTGCTGCCCACAGAACACAGCTGAGCACCTGCTCTATTCCACAGGGACGCTGTCTGGCATTGTCCAGCTCTGTGCATTGGAGCAGAAGACTGTGGCCACCTTCCTTCCCCTTAATATCTTAAAAGGGAGGAGGGTGCTGAATGGCTGAGAACAGCTGGCTGTTAGCAACTTACAACAGTTTAGCCCCCACGAACAAGGTGCTCACCTCGAGCCAGAGCTTACTGTGCAGAAAACACAGTACTTTCCGGGTGCTGGCAGCCTGTACATTAGCTCAGACTCACCTGTTCAAAGGGCCATACAGAGTCTATCTTGGGCTTGATCTTGCCTTGGCTGTACAGATTAATCAGCTTGGTTATAACACCTCCAAGAAGCTCATACTCTTCATCCATGTTTCCAAGGTCGTAGCCACACACAGCCTTGTTATGGTGTAGGAGCTGCAAGGCATTGATGCTGAACTGGTTCCACCAGGTTTTAGCCATAGCCATGAGGTTCTTCTTCTGCCCAGTGATTAGGTTTGATACTCCTAAAAAAAAGACAAGCCACAGATGAGTTGGAGTCAACACAACATGAAAGGCAGCAGGCATCCCATATAACAGGTCAGATAATACCCACAGTAACAGCTGCTCACAGAGGACACAGTGATGGAGAGCAGCTGTGAGAACTGGACCATATCAGGATCTGCCCAATCAACCATCAGTGAAAGCATGGACCTGTTCTGGTCACAAGGTATGCAGACTGTGGAGTATCAGCACCCATGTACTGCAGAAATAAAGAACAACTCCTCCTCCCTTAGGAGGGTGGCAGCAGTACAGCCAGATTGAAGCACTGGCAGAGGCAAGAGAGGGTTACGTGCCCCATTCAGCCACACTGGCAGGACAGAACTCCCTTCTGCCATAGCCAAGCTTCCCAAGGGAAGCTGCATGCTGCAACAGTTAACTGCTGGAACAACAGAGGCAGCACTCTGATGCAAACGTCTGGAATCCCACTGGGGGCTGTGTGAGTGCTTTGTCTACAGGGACAAAATCACAGTGTTTCAGGGCTGGGGAATGGAGAGATAAGTATTCAGTAGCTTCAAACCTCATCACCCACACATCCCTTAATAAAAAAGCCAGTTTCTATTAGTGGTGTACATTAAGTTAGCCCAGACAAAGCAGCTGTGCCAGTGTTCCTCCATGAGGACATTCCAGCTTCCCCTGCAGGCACTTATTCACACTCGATGAGCGATCTGCTCATGGGAGGGCAGAGCACTGCAGTCTACGACCAGAGCTCTCAGGACAAGCCACAAGTCTCCCTCCCTTCAGTGCCCCACCCAAGTGGGGCATCTTAAAAACCCTGATGAAATAACTGAACTCTAACTAAGACAGCAGCAAACAACTGTGATGCTCCCTCATGGCCTTGTGACCAAGCCCAGAGCAATGCAGAGCATTCCCATGCAGATCACACCCACCCTGCTATCACAYGGTCCCTCACAAACGGGAGCCCAGGCTTTGGACACACTGCTCAGCAGACAGCTCTCACACTCACCATAAGTTATGAGTTTGCCCATTGGCTTCAAGAGGTGAAATGCTTTGGATGTATCAGATCCTCCCAGGGGGTCCATGACAATGTCAACACCTAGAGGGAATTGAAAATAGCTAGAAGTTTCTTTGTACTTGAAAGAAATGCAAGACAGTTGTAGAAATCCTCCACCACACAGTACCTTTGGGAGAGATTTTCCGGACCTCTTCTACATAATCTATCGTTCTGTAGTCAATTGGGTGAGCAACGCCACTCTCCCTGAGTGCATCATGTTTGGAGGCAGATGCTGTGCCAAAGATGGTGACGTTTTCTACTGTCTTGCACAGCTGAACAGCAGCAGTTCCCACACCACCTGAAAATAAGCAGAGAGAAGGACTTAGAAGCAAAGAGGGAATCAGAGCAGCTAAAAAGCCTCTGGACACGTAAATTATCCCTGCTTGTACCAATCCTGCAACTCCAGTAGGGCATGGAATAAAGGCTTTGTCTGAGGCAGACCAAAACTTGCAAATCAGGCCAGGGAAGAATAAGTCAGGCTTCTGCAAAAGGGGTTTAGCCCCTTAACACCCCCGCCAGGGCTTCGGAGGCAGCAAGACCAGTCTGACTGTGCAGTAGTTTAGTTTCCAGGGGATATGCCGGTGTCTGGGTCAATGTGACACCTGCATCTCCGGCAGATGATATTTTGTCAGCACTATTGCCATTGCCTCGTGACCTGTGTCCCCCCCATTAAGAAGCTGTGTATTGAGGCCAAGAGTCATGGCATGGGCTGGCAACAACTATTTACCTGCAGCCATGTGGATGAGGACACTCTGGTTGGGTCTCAGGTTTCCAAAGTCAAAGAGGATCATGTAGGCAGTAATGTAGTTGACAGGAAAAGCAGCTCCTTCCTCGAAGCTCATTCCCTCAGGCATCAACCAGGTCTGATTGGCCGGCACATTCACGACTTCTTGCCAGAGTCCTGATCTAGCCAGTACCATCACCCTATCACCAACCTAAAACCAGAAAAACCACAGGCTCGTCTGAAACGAGCTCTGGGCTAGCAGAAGAGTCACCACACCCTTGCCCTCTGCACACCAGCACCAGCCACATGCGCGGCATACCCAGCGCGCAGGTCCCCAGTGCCTGCGCCGCTCCTGGGCTTGGACGGGCGCCTGCAGCCTGCGCGCCACTAATCAGGCGAAGCACAGCATGGCACTTCGCTACGGATCTGGTCACGTGCCAGATGCTCCAGAGGGACTGCAGGCTCCTGCAGCTCAGGCTTACGCCCGACATGCTGCCCAGCTTCCCCATCCCCAGACAGGATCCCAGCAAGGCAGAGGCAGGGGGCTGTGCCCGGCCCTGGTCCAAGCTGGGAGCAGGAGTCTGAAGGACCTGAAATACTTCTGCTGCCCCTGCAAGGATCACTCTGCCAACAGGCAAGAGCCTTGGGGCAATACTTAAATCAACAGGATCTATCCTGGAAAAAGCACGTGCAACTGCAAGCAAACCTTCGCGAGCAAAGCCTCAAGCGGGAAGGCCGAGACGGCCCTGAAACCCACTCTGGCCCTCCAGGCGGGGGACATCTCCCGCGCAGCGAGCACCGGGCGGGCGGAGGCAGGGCCAGGAGGGCTCGCGGCCACGTGGGCTCGGCAGTCACCCCTGGACGGGCCAAGGCGTTTCCTCGAGGGGAGGGACCGTCCCTAACGAACCAGGGTTTTCGGGAGACCGTTCGGGAGCTGCGCCCCCAAGGAGCGTCCTAAACCACCGCGACCAGCGCGGCCGAGCCGCCCGGTGCGTCCCGCGCGGGACCGACCGGCTGGGAACCGGGCCGCGCCCCGGCCGGGCTGCTCTATGGCGAGCGGGCTGCAGCGGCCCCCCCGCCCCGCTCCC
>NW_020449675.1:324226-327017 GCF_003343035.1 Apteryx rowi | reverse complement strand
GGCCGCGGGGGGCGGAGCGGGGCGGGGGTCCGGGTTGGGGAAAACCCGGAGCGGGGCGCGGCCGCGGGAGGTGGCCCGGGGCGGGGGCCAGGGGCAAGAAAAACCCGGAGCGCGGAGCCTTGGCAGGCGGCCCGGGGCAGGAGCTGCCGCTTCGCCCCGCTCTTCCAACCCTCTCGTGGCCGCAGGCTGCAGAGCGCGGCAGGCGCTTTGCTTTGACGCAAGACTCCGAGCGAGCAGGCGGGGGTCCTGCTCGGCTGCCCCACGGTGCTGCAGGCCCCCGCGGCGTGCCAAAGGGCGCTCTGGGCCGGCGGCGTCCCTCCGACCCCTGCCCGTCTCTGCAGCTGGCGCAACGAGAGCCGGACGCAATGGGTCCGCAGGAGGGGTCTCCTCAGGGAGAGGCCGAAGAGGGGCTGCTCCCCTCTAGTGCAGTGCTGCAGAGGCTGCAGAGCCCCCGGGCACGCCGAGGCCACGGCTGTGACGGAGGGTCGTGTCCTGCGGACGTGCTCTGACTGCGCCCTTGCCAGCAGCAGCCGTGTCAGCCGGGGCCTTCTTGCTCCAGGCCTGGCACTGGCTGAAGGATGCTGCTTCCATCTGACAGCGCTCATGGACTGCTGTAACGAGCTTTGGCTTGCTGAGATAAATTAAATTGCTCACCCAGACATGCGGACTTCATTAATGCCAGCAGCGAGTCAGATCAGCATCAGTCTAGTGCAGAACGTAAACAGGCTGGACACATGAAAGGGGATTTGTCTGGGACTTTTTTCCCTTCTCTTAACCTCCCTAATTGCTGTTGATTTGTATCTTTGCTGYGTGCGTTCAAACTCCGCTGCTACTCCACCTCTTCGCCTTCTGGGGGAATCCATCAAATAATACACTGTTCAGGGCTCAGTGATTTAACTATTGAATGTTAACAGTTAGCAATATTCTGCAGTTTTGCCTGGCAAATTTATAGCTTTTTCACATATTTGACAACTTCAAGGAGATACTTAAGAATAGATCTGATGAGAAATGAGGGTTCAGGCGTCCCCCTTATTCCCATTCCAGGCTTACCAGGGAAAATCCCAGAATGGAAATAGGGTGTTGCAGACCAAGACGAATGGCAAAGATGCATATGAAGCAGCAATGCACCCACCGTAAAGACACGGACGGAGCTTCATGTGCGTAAYGGGATGGGCCTGAGCTCCACCGGTGCTTTCAGGGGTGACGCTCGGGCACCTCTCGTTAGGTGCACGCCTGCGTCCTGCAGGGGAGCAGGGCCACAGGACAGAGAACAGGACATGGGTTCACTTGCTTCRTCGCGTCTAAAATTAGGTCCAGAGCCCGTGACTGGCTGTACAGGAGTGGGCTGCGGGGCTTGCTGTGGGTGCGGGACCTGGGCGTCGCAGGCACCAGGTCTCGGCTGTGGGGTTTTTGGGGAAGGCTGGCTTCTTCCCAGACATTTCCCTAGTACAGGTCCTGACGAGGCCCTCTGGTTGCTTTGCACATCAGTACAGAAAATAACACGAGTATCACACAGCCAAGTTAATTTGCACGAGCAACGCAAATCCCCAAGAGCACGGCTCTGCGCGGGAGGATCCAGCCGCCAGAGAAGCATCGTCAGGAGCAAATGTGTGGGAGCCATCTGTCGCCTCGCCAGACGCAGCGATAGTCGCAGCAGGCTCACAGCACGTCTYGCTCCGTGTCCTCCTCTGACAAGTTGCACTGTGACTGTAGGTTGACTAACAGATATTTTGCAAGTGTTGCCTGCCAAAAGGTGCATTGCATCAAATGGGACCCGAGGTTCAGCAGCGGCAGTGCCCCAAGTGGCTCTGAGCAAAAGGTGCCGGCAGCTGCTCTCCCTCCCCAAGGGATGTCACACGGGCTGGAGGGGCTTTGCAACGGCCTTGAGCATTTGGGATGGAGAAAGTTTTCTGTGTCCTCTGAAGCAGGGTCACAATAATCTGCTGCCTGGAAGCAGAAACACTGTGCAAAGCGGTTAGCAGAAGGGTGTTTGCCAGGGGAACATCTGGCTCTACACTGCACCTATGGCCACCCAGCACTCTTCTACCTTCAGCTGCCAGCCCAGCGCCTTTCGCTTTGCTTATGTGTTCCTCCACATAAAAGCTGAGYGACATGCACACGTACAAAAAGGCAGAGAAACCCCACAGGCCTTACAAAACAAGGCGCAGTCCTACGCGATCTCCTCCTTGGGGAGGGGACGAGGAAACGTGCGTGTGACAGATCTTCATGGCGTTGCTCAAGGCAAGACGAGGAGGCAGCGAGGTGCTGCAGCAATGCACATTGCAAAGCAGCAGAAAGAGGAACCGACTGGAAAGCCTGAACTTTATTTAATTTGACCAGTTGACCATGTCATAGACTTGCCTTGGCTTTTGCGGTGCGTCGGCTAACTTGGCCCCGTGGTAGGTCCCAGGACCCGGGAGCTCTGTGGCCAGCGGTGCGAAGGGYGCAGGCAGCCGGCTCGCTGGCATGCGGCACGTCCGGCCGGCGCCTGCCCGACGGGTGCTCAGAAACCTGGGGCACGGCGCGGCGGGCCTCCCTCCTCGCGCCACCTCCCCGCTCTTCGCTCATCCTGGCCTCACGCCCAGCAGCAATGTTTATAGACGAAAAACGACTGTGATTTCAGGAAAAACCACCTGCCCCCTCAGCCCATCAATAAACCCAGCTCCACCGCCGAAACGCTGATTCCCGCTGCTGCAGGCTCGCTCTTCCCCGTCCCTGTTTCTCCCGCATTTTGTGACGGGCGGCTGCTCCCCGACGCGGGAAGGAGCCTCCGCCGCGCCCGGCGACGCTG
>NW_020449675.1:287411-324030 GCF_003343035.1 Apteryx rowi | reverse complement strand
CGCTGCAAGATCGTGGTGGTGGGGGACACGCAGTGCGGCAAGACGGCGCTGCTGCACGTCTTCGCCAAGGACTGCTACCCCGAGGTGCGGCGGGCGGGCGGGGGCCGGGGCCGGGGCGCGGCTCCCCTCCGCTCCGCTCACCTCCCCTCCCCTCTGCTCCTCTCCCCCAGAGCTACGTGCCCACCGTCTTCGAGAACTACACGGCCAGCTTCGAGATCGACAAGCAGCGCACCGAGCTCAACATGTGGGACACCTCAGGTGGGCCGGGGGCGGCGCGGGGCTCCCCCCGGGGGCCGCTCGGGGCTCCCCCCCGGGGCTCGGGGCTGCGGGCGGCGCCGGGCGGTTGCGGCGGTCTCGCCCCGGCGGGGGGCGGCGCGCTGCCCCTCGCGGGTTCCTGTCGCCTTCGCGCGGGGTTTCCGTGCTGGCCGCTGGCGCAGCCTCCCCGCGCCTCAGCGCCTCGCCGTCCCTGGCCGTCCAGGGACACGAGTGAGTAATAACAAAACCAGTTCTGGGGCGCGAGGTGAGGCGGGGAAGGAATGGGGAAGAAAGCGAGCGGCGCCCTGCGACGGGAGACCTCACCTCGGCGAGGAATGCGCTGTGGGAACGCGCTTCCCTTTCATCGCTCTCCCTGTAACAAAGCGCTCGGCGCTTTTTGATTTTGTTTCGGCCTCTTTGTGTCCTCAGCCGCGCTTCTGCGGGAAGCCGTAGGTGCAGCTGTCCCAGCCCTCCAAGCGCCCTCCCAAACTTGGTGCCACATTTCGGTGGGGGCGTCGGTGGCAAGTGAACTGCCTGATGCAGAGATGATAAAAATATTGGCATCTAGCAAAGCTTATCTGTGCCTTTTACTGTACCTCCGACAACCGTCTTGGCCGCTGTGTGCACGCGGTGCAGCCAGCGCTTGGCTCAGTTAGTGCATGTGTGTCAGGCTTGCTGGTTCTTTCCCCTTTGTTTCTGGAGTCTTAATGAGAAATGAGGTCTTCTGGGTGTCCAAGAGCAACAGTGAATTAACACATGACCTAAGGATTTCTTTGCTCTTGTACATTCAAATTCCTTGCTATAATTTTGCATCTATCAGAGCTGTCAGATTGGCCCAGCTTTATCTAGAGCAGTGGCTTTACTGAGTCTTGGACTAGCTCTAATGTTTAAAATGTGTTTCTTGAGTCTGTGCTGGGGGCTTCCCGGCCGGGGAGACATTGCTTGTGCCTCTTTGTTCATCTGGAGGTGGAAAAGGGTCTTTCCCTTTGCCCGCGCGAGGCATGCCGTGCCGTGATGTGACCGGCAGATGCTCTCGGTGCCGCAGCAGTGGGAGAAGCGCTGAAGCGCCGAGGCGGCAGGGTCGGCAGGGCCGTGGCTCTGCTCCGCCAGGAGCCGTGCTCAGCGTGGGCAGCCAGTGCTGCCGAGTTGGCGTGGCAGCATGAAGCCCTTGGACCCTGCAACAGCACAGCCCTAACCCTGCCCTGGCCCRAGGCCCCCGCGGCGAGCCGGGACTGGGTGCGCCCGGTGGCCGGCTGCGTTTGGGCTGCTCCCGCCGATCGCCTGTCCCCGTGCTCGGGGGTTTCCCGGCGGCAGCCTGCGAGAAGGGCCTGGGGGCATCCTGTTGGACACGGACCAGCTTTGCTCTGAGGGCTGTATCTGAGATGAGAAACTTCAGCCTCAGAGTGTGCGGAAGCATGTTCGATGCCCTGGTGGTTTTTAGGAATTCTCCAAAATGTTTGGCTTTGATCTTGCACGTGTTAGAAGGAAAGGACACGGTAAAGGGGCTTTGAAGCAGTGTATATGTATCTGACACCTGCACCTGATGCTGTTACGCTTTCATTTTTATCTTTTTAAACAAAAGCTATGTGTTTGTCTTATATTCCTCTCTCTGTAGCCGGAGGAAAGGGACTTTGATTCTTTCTCCCTTGTCCTTATGAAAAATGTAAGCCCTTTTTAACAGCTTGGTTGCAGATAGAGGTCACTAGACAGTTTTCCAGATAAATTGCCTTTTGTTGCAGCTAGAATTTGAAATTCACAGGAGCTAGCTCTTTGCTCAAGTCCTGCGAAGCCATACACAACCATTTTCCCTAGTAATCAAACTATATTTTTAGCTGCAGACTGCAGGCTGCTGTTGAATTTCCATCACCCTTTGGCGACACTTGTAAGCAGAAGCTTTGGTGGAAGAAGTTTTGCTCAAGACTAACTGAACCAGCCGGGCTGCCGGGCCTGGAGGGGGCTCGCTGCCCCCCTCGTGCAGGACAGCAGGCGCCAGGGTGCCCTTCCCTCGCTGCTGCTGCGCTGCCCACCACCTCTCTGAAGCGGCTTCGCAGGCAGGGGCTTGGTGGTGGTGCTGAATCCCTTCCTGCCAGGCAGGGCAGGGGGTGCTGCAGAACCAGGTGTGTTTTGAGCACCTGCCGTCTCTTCGATAAGGATCTGGAACTGAAGCTCGCATCCCTCCGCCCTCCAGAAACCTGGACGGAGACCTGGGCAGGTGAGCTGACGCCTGATTTAATTTTTTAATTAACCCTCRCAGTTGGTTGTGAAAGGGTTTAGGGACTGCAGAGGCTGCGCGGGGTGAGCTGAGCATCGCTGGAGTGGGAGCAGCCCGCCGGGAAGCTGGCCCCACGGTAAATGCAGGCTGTGCTGCATTAGCAGTCAGTAAATCTAGTTAGAGACGTTATCGTGGGGTGAACAGAAGCAAACGAGAATTGAATGGCTCCGAAATTGTACGGGGGCCTCTGATTCCCTTTAAATGTCTTTTAACCCTTTGCCCACTGAGTTTTTCTGAGGCTGGAGGTGACTCTAGGGAACCTCCAGCACCAAGCGTCCTTCACGAGGGTGAAACCTCTGCTGCCTGGGGAGGGCAAAGGCTCCGGCGCGCTGCAGCGCCCTGCGTCTCCGTCCCTGCCCGGGAGAAGTGAGCGCAGGACCAGCTGGACCCCGCTCCCGTCACCTGCGGGTGCCCGTTGCAGTTTGCATTTGTTTCTATTTGAGTCAGTGCCATGTCCAGGCAGCGTGAGAGTGAAATTGCTTCAGGTGCTGTTTTACAGCACAGCGGGGATGTCCCATTCCCCCTGAAAGCCTTTGCTGTGTGCAGTTTTTTTCAAGCCTCCATTGAAAGGCAATTTGACCTCTTTGTGTGGGAGGGAAGGAGGGCAGGCGAGGATCCGCCTGTCATCCAGGGCTCCGGCTGCAGGAGCTGCAGCGCTCCAGTACCTCCACTCACCAGCTTTACGGAGACACGTGTCTTTGCTGCTCTTCAGGCTCCCGTTCTGGCAAATTCTTCTCTTTGCTGTCTGTTGGCTGAATGTCCTTGGCACAGAAATGACTTCTCCGCGCAGCCCGGATATCTTGGTGGCACAGGGAAACTCCTGTTTGACAGGATGCCTGTTGGCTTGGGAATGCTGTTCCCAAAAGGGCTGGGTGCCTCCCGGACACGCAGCACCGAAACCTGGCAGGAAAGGTTTCTTCCTCGCCTCTGTGCAGCCGGGTGCTGGAAGGGCGGGTGGTTTTCTGACCGCTAACAATGCTTTGCAAAGAGTGGGCGAATTGCACATGCTTCAGAGGTGTGAAAGGGAGTGCAATGACTACGAGGCGCTGCTGGGAGTGGGGCTTTTCGGAGTGATGCGGTAGCTGTATTCTCGGTAAGATCAGGGCTGTTCAGCCTGGGAAATCCTGCGTCTGGCACGGAGCAGCAGATGCCTTCGGCAGGTCCCTCCTGCTCAGCAGCGCRCGGGGACTTGCTGCCCCCATCAGTTGTGCGACTGGCCCCTGGCCTGGCCCAGGCACCCGCACTCTCCCCACCGCCTAAGACGAGGCTTAGCCCGTGTCTGGGCTTTATTTCTCGGGAGGAGGCGGCTCGGTGTGCGGCAGCCTGGGCGCAGGTCTCTGTGGGGGCTTTTGGCTCAAACCCCTTCATGCCGGAGGCTCCTCCTGCCTCCTGGGCTGATGGCCTCTGGCGCAGGCTGGCAAAGCTGTGACGTGACCCAGGGCTGTTTGTCTGTGTTTGGTACCGCCGTCTTTGCTGATGCAGATCGCGGTGCAGAGCAGAGCTGCCTGCCCCGGCAGGGCTGTCTGCGCAGGGGCAAACGTTCGTTGCCCTCTTCTGGCGCCGCTGGCGGGGGCTTTTCCGCCCTCTGCGGAACGTCAGGAGCTGCTGCTGCTGGGATCTGCAGTGTTTCTGCTGCCGTGACCTGTGGCATGGCTTGGATCGGTGCCTGGGCTGGTGAGGGTCGAGCGCTGAACGGGCCGAGGTCGGCGGTGGCAGCTGAGGCTGCTTGTGCCTTGGTTCCCAGCGCCTGGCTCTGATGCCACAGCCGCCTCTTCCTCATGCAGGAGAGGCTCTGTCTTGGGAAGGGTTCGCTGCTGCTTGCACTCTGAGGCAGAGAAAAATGTGAAGCTGCCCTTTGCATACAAAAATAACTCCTCCCGTGCTCCCTGTCGAGGCTGGGAGTCTGCAAGTAACATACTTGTGTCCCATTTCAGCACAAATACATAGTTAAGCCTAAAAATATGTGCAACTGGGTCATATTCTCAAGCAGGTCAGTAAACAGCAGGGCAAAAGTTCGAAGAGTTGCAGCAGAAACAGCCACAGAAATGCTTTTGCTTTAGCRGGAGGCTGAACCTGCAGCGGGCTGGAGTCTAGCTGCTCTCGGCAGGTACGGCGCAGCCCGGGGCATCGCCCTGCGGGGCTGGGCATGGTGTGCCGTGAGATGCCACGAGGCTCCACGGTGGAGGCTGCTCCTGCAGCACCTCCTGCCGTGCCGGGGAGTGCCCGGGGCCGCACAGTCCCCTGGCTGCTGTGCCGAGCTGGGAGGCTCAGCGCCCGCCGGCCAGGCTGCTGTGCGTCCCGGGAGTCACAGGAGGAGGGTGCTGAGTGCCAGCAGTGATGACCAGCTGGCTGCCACTGCCTCCTGGGCGAGGAAGGGCTTTCTGTGGAGCGGATCTGTCCCCAGCTCTGACCCAGACCCTTTCCCATGGCGCGGAAGTGGCGGCTCTGGGACGCGGCTCTCCCCTGCGCAAGGAGCGTGTCCCGCGAGCATCCCTCTCCCCCCGCCGTGCCCGTGCGCCTGGGCAGGGCTGGTGAGATGGCAGCAGGCTGCATGTGAGGCTCCTCGGCGCNCCCTCTCCCCCCGCCGTGCCCGTGCGCCTGGGCAGGGCTGGTGAGATGGCAGCAGGCTGCATGTGAGGCTCCTCGGCGCGGCAGGGAAGTGCTGTGGCTCTGCCGTGTGTGGTAGTGACRAGGATGCGGCTTTCCCTTGGTGCCAGGTCCTGAAGATAAGATCTCCACTCAATTAAACCGCACAAGTTTACAGGCCCAGCCTTCTCTGTGGGGAGAAACCTTATCTGGTAGCCAAGCAGCCAGGAGGGATCTGCTGCTTATGCACAGCAAACTTGAAATGTGCAGCATTGCATAAAGATAATTGCGTTTGTTCAGCTCTCAGACAAGTTCCCTAAAGCCCAGAGCATGTGGTGGATGTGTTGTGGGAATCTTGCCACTCCTCTTCCTTGCTGCAGCCTGTTGAGTAGATGACAGGCAGGTTGTGGTGGTGCCAGCTGCCCTTGTGACACTGCAAYGGTGCCAGGAAGGGATGTGGAGCTCCCGGTTGTCCCTCTTGTCAGCTGCCGCAGGCCGGATCTCCAGCGTCCTTCTGCAGAGCCTGGACCGGCTACTCGGACTGCCTCTGCAGCCACCGCCATCTCAGACTCCGCAGGGATGCTCCCCCGAAGGTGCCGCCGTGACTCTTACAAGGAGCCTCCAGAGCTGCCTCCAAGTTGCGGAGTTTGCACATGTGTCTGAGCAAGCGCCTCTAGCCCTCTGCGTGCCGCACATCGGCGTGAGAGCGGGTACAGGGCTGGGCAAGGCAGCAGCGCCCTGTGCCTGCCTTGCTGGGGGAGTCCTCTGCCAGTAAATCCAGCAGAACAGCCTCCTGTTAAGTGACAAGTTTGCAGTAATGAGATCTGGAGAGGGGCCCAGAAATGCCACYTCAGCCCGTGCAAATACCATTCCCTTCATCCTGATCACGTCCATCCTGAAGACATGCCAGCTGGGCTGTTTTGTAATTTACTCATTGACTTTTTTAAGTGCATCACAAGAATTAGGAGCAGAGGTTAATTGTCCAAGCTGATTAGCTGTTGTTTCAGTCATGCACTTTCCAGATGATTGGTTGTTCTGTGTCATGGAAGAGTTTCCTCTTTCTCTGGACTTAGGGGTTTATGGTGAAGTTGCACAAGCAAGAAAAATGGTACAGCCAAGCCAGAAGAAAAGCTTATGTAAAAGACTTGGGGCTGGTGGCCACACTGCTACTTCTGTGTCCCTCAGAGGATGGGACTACAGGTGCTTGCAGCAGTGGCTGGTGGTTCCCTCTGCTGCTTTCCGTCTCCCTCTGTCACTGATGGGATGCCCCATCTCTCCAGGAGAGACGCAGTGTCCTGTGCACTGTTCTCGCTGGCAGGCAAGGCCTTTTGCGCTTCAAGGCAACTGGCTGGCCCTRGCTTAGCTGCCCAGAAGAAAGTGGCCCTCCTGTCATGAGGCTCTGCCATGCTTGAACTTCTGAAGAACAAATTGTGGTCTTCACTTGGGTAAAACCTTTCTGAAGTTCTGCCTGTAGGGATGGCAGAAGCTTTCTTTGCAGAAGCTTTCTTTGCAGCAGATGCACTGTCAAAAGCCCTGCCTGCTTGGCTGGGATGGAAATGGCCTCTCGGAGTGAGACTGCAGCTGGCTTTGTCTTGCTGCAACGTTGCTGTAGGTAATGCCAAGGAACCCAGGGCAGCAGATGGGCACCTTGCGGCTTGTAGGGTGGCGGTATGTTGTTTATCTGCCTGGCGGTTCCCATGCAGACAGTTGTGTCTTCACCGCCAGGTGGAACCTGGCACGACCGTGGTTCTGTTTGACTCTTTTGCTAAGTCTGCTCTGCTCTCAGTTCAACTCACTTTAATCTCTAATGTCACTAATCGCTTCTTGTTTCTGAACTGTGACCCCTGAGTTCCTCAGATCCTGGCTTCAGAGTGTGCTGCTTGCTTTTGTCGGAGCCCCTGGTTACTCATGTGTCTGTGTTTGTCACCAGTGCTTTAATTCCTGTCTCTGCCTCTTGTCACTGTTCTGGGCTGGACTGTAATGAGCACTGTATTAGTGTCAGAAATACATTTCTTGAATCAACGGGATCTGCATTTTCTTCCCCTTTCAGACAATAACCAGCCAGGCAGGGGTCAGGGATCCTTAACCCATCTCCGAGCCCCAGCTGAGCCGGGACCTGCAGGGTGCTCTGGAATATGCTGCTGCTCATTGATCTTCCAGCGAGAAATTTCTCTGATTTTTCTTTCAGGAGAGAGGGTCTGGTTTCACACTGGGAGGATGAAGTTGGTTTCTGAACTCCTGACAGTTCAGATCATTGTCTCCTTGATGTGCAGCTATTGCAGCATCAGAAGCTGCAGTAGCCAATTTCCTGGCCCCTGCTTGTAAAGCCCATCTGCACTAATGGTACAGGCAGTGCGAGGGGCATTTACATGTTCTGGTCTGTTGTGTGCCAGGGATGTGGAGCCATTTATCTTCACATGTTGCTTTCTGCCTTTATAAAGGCATCTCACGTCTTCAAGGCAGGGACGTGGGTCTGCAGAGTTTGCCATGCTCCTGGTTCCATGTGAGCGACAGACTGGCTCTGGGAGACTCCTCCTGGGATGCTGGAGGCAGAGCTCCCTGGATCTAAGTGGGTGACCTTGCAGACCGCTGCATAGCGGAGGAGGAGATGTCTTGCGGGTTCTTGCAAAGCAGGATGTGCCAGCAGTAATTCCAGAGGGACTGGCAGCTGGAGGCATGTGCGGGACACCTTAGAGGTGGAGGAGACCATGGGCAAGGCTGCTGTCAGTAGACATGAGTGCATGTGAAGCTGCCTCCTTGTAAATGAGTATCCAAGCCCAACTTTAGTTGGGGAGGCTCCTGTGCCAAGTCTGTGACCTGCCTATTTCCCTTAAATGCTGTCTGGGCCTTTGTATGGCCCAGTTTAGCTCAGTAAAAAGAACATGGAAGAAAAATTTCTTTCAGTCTGTACCCAGGAGGATGAAGGGACTAGCCACAACCTCTGGGGCTGTTTCACTGATGCTGCTCTCGAGTGTTCCCCAAAGCTGGATTCCTTCCTCCCTCCACTGTAAACTCTGACATTATTTCTCTGGGCTTATTTCCCCCTTTCTAGCAATGGGGAGGTATTTTAGGGTGATTCTGTGTCCTCTTGGTGCATCTGCAGAGGAAATGGCAGCTCTGAAGTATCCTGGATTTCTTAGAAAACCAGCTGAGATTTTTGCAGGCTCACCATGGGGACTGCCTGGCCTTTTTTACTCAGGGTGTCTGGGACAGCTGCCACTTCTGCCTCTTTCATTCACTGTCAGGTTTTCAATCCAGCATTTTTATGCTTCCCCCTTGACGGGCCCTGGGAGGAGACAATAGCTGGGCTGTTATACCGGAATATGTGCCTTTCTCATGCAAATGAGCTGCATGCATTGGGCGAGTGCATTCAAAGCGGTACTGGGGCGAGCCTCTCCCAGGGAGGCGGGTGTGGGGTGCGAGGAGGGGAGCACCCAACTGGCACCGCTCCCAAGCTGCCCCAGCTATTGCCCTCTGTCCTCAGTGGTGGCTTTCTCCATGGGCTGCTGCGCACTGCTGCAGCCCAGGCGGGAAGCTGCTGGGTGGATTGTTCCATGCCCAGCACGTCTCTGAATTGCACAGAGATATTTTTCAGTTTTAAAGGTGTGATATAAATAAAATATCATGTTATTATTAACACCTTCATCATCATCTGCCCTGCCAGAGAAGCAACTCATCATGAGAGCCATTACATTCACTGGCACTTCATGTAATATTAACCAGGACGGCAGTGTCTGGAACACGAACGTGGGGAAGGGAAGTGGTGATTGATCCTGTGCGTCCCTGGTCCCCAAGCAGACTCCTACTGCAGCTGCATTGCTCCGCTCCAGGCCTGGAGCGCTCCTTGCCCAGCCTGCGAGGGTGAGGAGGGGGCTTGGAGTTGTGCCCCTCTATTCATAGCTTTTGCGTGTAGTACACCATTGCCTGGATAAATTTATTTGCCAGCTGGAGTTTTGGTTTCACATCCAGAGAGCCCTGCTTAACCCCAGGAAGTGCTGAGCACATATTCCCTGATGCATAGTGACTCCAAAGGGTTTGAGCCCCAGTCTTGGGAAGTGCTAGAGAGCCAGGGGACTGGTGAAGCTCTGCAAGGAATGGCTTGGATCCGTGGCAGTGGAAGGGGTTGTCTCCTCGCATCTGATGCTGGCTGAGAAGCGGTGCAGACCTCTTGCCATGGCTGGGGGTCAGGACACTGTGGCAGCTTGGTCCTCTGGACAAAGGCTTGACTGCACTGGTGGTGGGTTTTCTCTAGCAAAGAGAACATCCTCTAGAGTCTCTTTAAAGTCTGCTGGGAGGTAACCCGATGCTCTTTGGGCTTGTTGATGCAGCACTTTGGAAAGTTGGGATGAATTTCTGCTTCCTTCTGTGAGGATGCTCTTGGCTGTCCCTACAGAAAGCAGCCTGCGCTGCAGCAGTTCTGGCTGTATGGGAAGAGCTTACAGTGAAACCTCCAAGTCAAGTGCAATGATGAATATTGTAGGCCTTGGCAGTGCTCTTCTGTTTCAAGCCAGAGCTGGCTGGGGGTGGTGGGAGCCCCTTGTGGAGCAGATCATGGCTCTACATGCATATTTGTTTTTCTGGTTTGAAATGTGCTGTTGTTGGATGGAGGGTGCCCATGTGAGGAGGCTCATTATCTCTCAGAACAGCTAATAAGGAACAAATGAAGATTAACACTATGTTGTTATAGATGAAACAGCACATTTCTGTCCCCTGCCCAAGAGCAGTCTCCCTGGCTGAGTCACAATGCCAGGCATTTCGAGGAGCTGCCAGCTGATAAGGAAGAGGAGCTATTCATGGCTGGATCTGCCTCTGAATTTCAGACAACAACAGTGTGGATTTTATTTTTAAGCTGTTTTTGGCAGCCAACTTGCTCCAGTTTTCTCTCTTTAATCACGACCAGATGCACATAGGTCCTGTTTCATGCAAACCTGGGTGCCAAGTGGGAGAATGACTCATGTGGTAAAGGAAGGCTGGATCTGCAGACACACAAGCCTTGGGTGCATGTGTGCTTGGAAGTGTCAGACTGTAGGTCTCTAGGGTGTCTTGCTGGAATATCTGAGAGGTACTGAGTACTCAGAACTAATAAAACTGGAGACCTGGAGCTGAAGGAACTGAGGCTTTTGTGTTTTGGTTTCTTTTCTAAATGTCAAACTCAATGAAAAATTAATAGATGCAAAAGCTAAAGCAGTAATCCCCCAATGAGAATTCCCTGTTCAACAGACATCTCTAAAGAAAGCTAGGAATTACCTAAGTCTGGAGCACAGCACACCTCCCCTGCTCTGCTGGACACCATGGACCATCCGCCTCCCTCGGTCCCCTGGGACGGTGCAGAGCTGCTCTGCAGCAGAGGCTGTAAGCATTGGCTCTTACTAGCTGCCAGGGGGACTTGTGAGTTGAGCTGCCCGTGAAGGTGCCAAGGGCCACTCCCGCTCTTTGGAGTTGGGAGCAGAAAGTTAATGAATACGAAGGCAATTTTGATCTCATTAAGAAAATGAGGCTCTTGACTTAGAGCAACCCTTCCCTCACCTCCTCCCCATCAGTGCAGGGATCTCTGCTCCTGCGGCTCATGGATGGGGAGAACGCGTCGCCTGGCACCGGAATGGGGACAGCGGCAGCCCTGTGATTGCACGGATAAAGCCCGGGCCAAGCTCGGCTGCTCATGGTGCGCGGGCTCTCACCCGGCGGAGTCTCCGGACTGCTAAGGGAAGCAGCAGGTTGCTATGATACAGTTTGCAGTAGCAATGCCTGTGTTAAGGGAGCCAAACCCACCTCTACAACAGGGAGCCTTCCTGGGCTGCGAGGGGACAGATTTATCTGCAATGTTTATGTAAAACTGAGGAACCGTAGGGAGAGGATGTGTGTGGGAACGCTTTCCTGCCAGGCGAGGCGGGGCCCCTGCCTGGGGCAGGCACCCTTCTGTGCACGGGGAAAGGGTACGGCCCCGATAAAGATCCGGCGAGTCTGAGCATGCAGAATCAGTGCTGGATCTGCATCCTGTCTGGTAACCTGCAGCAGGCAAGAGGCTGAAAACGGTCTGTCTGAAGGGGACCTTGGTACTGCCTCTGCTTCAGTGGGAACAGGATCACCTTGCTGTGCTGCAGGAATACGGGAGGGAGCAGTTCGCTTATGCCAGCCTGATCCTGAAGCATCAGCAATCTCCAAGCCTGGGACGCAGGGTCCCCTGGCCCACCTTGCCTTCTCATGCACCAGCCYGGATCTTCTGTCCCCAGAGCTGGCGAAGGCACAGCGGGGATGGGCTTGTTTCCATGGAGAGAGCATGACTTTCCCTCTAGGAAGAGGGCTGGGTTTTCTGCAGAGGATCAGAGTCTGTTTCTTCTGTGCTGGATCTCAGCTGCTTCTCTTTGCAGTGACTTTGCATGAAAAAAAAGATCTTGGCCGCAGCTTTGCTAACTGGCAGTGGGGGTGCGGATGCCTTTATCCTCTGCAGGCTGGCAGCAGCATGGCTGTCGTTAGGAGGAGCTGGACGTACCTGTTGTAGATCTGGTAGTGAATCCAAATGCGCATCAAATCTGAGGGCACTTGCCCCAGTTTGTGGTAGGGATGGTGGGACTGCACGGGCACAGCTGGCATGGTGCCAGCTGGAGCATGCCCTGAGTGCTGCGGACTGCACAGGTCCCTGCACGGACTGCCTGGGATATCCTGCTGCGAGCTGGTGTCAAGGGGGGAGCGAGGTGGTCAGTCTCCTTGGAGCTGGGTAGGATTTGAGGAGACAGCACATCTCAGCACTCAACCTGTCCCCTGTGGGCTTTGGGTGGAGGAAGAGGTGGCCGCAGCAGGGTCTGCTCTCCTGGCTTTGTCCTGTGCAGCGATCGGGGAGTTTGTGAAGCGTCTGGCGTGCAGCAGGACAGCGCCGAGCGCGGCTGTGCTGTGGGCGCCGTGCCCTCATCCGTGCTGTGCATCAGCTGCGAGCCCCAGCGCAGCCTGAGAGTCCGAGGCCCCTGCGGAGAATCGGCCCTTTCTCTCGCACGCTTAGCCGAGGCAAGGACGGAAACATAAGCCACCATCATCCATAATTCATCAGGTGCCGAACTTCATCAAGGAGCCATTTGACACCAGGGCTGGGTGCTCCACCCTCCTCCCAGGGTGGGAAAGTGCTGGCTCYGAGTATTCCCAAGGGGCCGCGCAGGAAGCACATCCTGTTTCCTCAGCCTCAGGGTGGGCGAGTCTTTTTTCGGAGGAGGCAAATTCAACAAGGACTCTGGTGTCTCTGCTTCCCCTTTTGATAAATAAACATCTGCTTCTCATCCCTCCAGGAAGTTTCAGCCATTGTAAAGCCAAATATAAAACTGAAACAGTGTTTTTAAGTAGCAATGAGCTGATTGCTCCATTACTGTTTACTGAGGCATTTACAATCATACACAGAATGCACTTCAAATAAAAACATTATGGGACAATGACTTTAATGGCTGAGATTTGCATTGAAGGTGTGTGTGTGAGAGAGAAGCCGTGCTGGATTCGGACTGGGCATTCTGCCTGCTCACTGAGAAATCCTACAGAATACAGAATCATCCTCTCTGATTTATAGCTTGTTCTCCAAATCCTGGCACATCTTTCATGTACAAAAAAGAATCTGTCTGACTTTTTCCAGTGTAAATCCAGTGCAGAAGGCAGGTCTTTTTTTACCTGTCTTAAATTCTCACAGTCTCTGGGAGCAAGCTGCCCACTATAAAAATACCCAGGCAGGAGGGAGTAGGAGCACAAATGCATTACTGCTATTTTGCTCTAGTGAGAGGGCTCCATAAAAATTAATGCAATCCATGTCTGTTTGAAACGCACACAGATGAACCAGCTACTACAGCAGCAGCATTCCTTGTCCGCTACCTCCTCTCGGCTACACCTTGCTGCCATTAGTGCTACAGCAACTGCATGACAAGTAACAGAACAAGTATGCAAGGGTAGAGAGAGAGGCATGTGTTGCTCAACAATATCACAGCCCTTCCAGGCTCCTTTCTCTGTGGAGAGCCAACACGCCCTGGCAGCACAGCTCCACTGCCTCTTGCTGACCAGATGCTTACTCAGGAGGGAGAGGAATGCAAAAGTTGCATTTATTTCTAGTCTCCAAAGTGATAAATCTAAGAACGCAAGGACAAAACCTTGGGATATCTCAGGACAGCTGTCTTGCTTTTACTTGGTGTAATTGCAGCAGGCTCTCTAGTTCCAATGGTTTCTTGGTGTTTGCAGGGAAGAGCCAGGAGCCAGCAGAGCTTTAGGAAAGCAGGGCTGCATGGAGAGCATGGTTTTCTCTGTGCACCTCTATGGCATTTGCCCTAGTCTATGCTGTTCTGAATGAGTAGTTTCATCAGAAGGACCTTGACCCTCAATAGCAAGTATTTGGGGTGTTGGCTGGGTGCTGATGTGCAGTTTTTGTCTTGTATTTCTCAAGAGACCAGCTTGCTAACCATGATGTCCCCAGTTCTTACTGGAATTAAAGATCTCTTGCTTGACAGAGAAGGCTAGGGCTTCTAGCCTGCCCATATGGGTGGTCAGTGGAACGAGACTTTCTGCTCACAACTCTCCTCCCTCTCCTCTCTGCAGGCTCAGCATATTATGATAATGTCCGTCCTTTGGCCTACCCGGACTCAGATGCGGTGCTCATTTGCTTTGACATCAGCCGCCCAGAGACCCTGGACAGTGTGCTCAAGAAGGTCAGTGCCTGGTGTGTGTCCTCACTTGTGAGATGGGGTGTTCTGCAGCAGCATGCATGGCTAGTTTGGGGTCCTGCTCTCAGGTGCTGTGATCAGGGCCAGACCTTAGCTGGAGTTGGCATACTCAGACGAGGATGGTCTGCTGCTGCCAATCCCCATATCGTCTGTAGCAGAAAGCAAGATACTTCCATTTGAAAGGAGCCCCGTGAATAATGTAGCTCATGGTAGCTTGCAGGGGAGGTATCTGTGTGTATGCACATGTACAAATGTGGGGACAGAGGGAAATGCAGGGCATTTGTTCTGTTTTTAATGAAGACCTTGGAAAGTGTCGTGCATCCCTTGTTAGCGTAACCACCAGTCAGTGTGTTATGAATTGCTTGCAGCAGTTGAGAAGTGGCCCCTGGTGCCTGTTTCCATGCAAGCAGAGTACTCAGTTTGTTGGCTGTCCCCTCAGTTCAGCATCTGCACAGTAGAAAGGACAGCAATCAATCAGTTCCCTACAGCTTGATAACAAGAATAAAGAGCTGTGGGCACTGAATTTCAAGCCCGTACTTGAATAAAATGAAATGGCACAATGCCACTGGACTGGAGAGCACGCAGGGCCTCGAACGCTGTCAGCCCCGACAGAGCTGACTAGCCAAGGTCTGCATTAGCAGCTGAGAGTTTCTACCTGCAGGTTAACACCTTGCAGGAGAGCTGCTCTTCCTGGCGGGCAGGTCTGCCAGCCCCCCGGGAGCCCTGCAGGGACGCGGCCCATGGTGCAGCACCCCTGGCTCGCTCCAGCAGGCCTGGRCATGCTGAGCCCGGCGGGGAGAGGTGGCATCCGTGCGACGGCACAAAATCCAGCAGCGCAGAACGCTGCCCAGGGGAGCTGCTAAATGTCCTCCTGACCCTTCACATCCCAGAGCAGCACCCCTGGTCCTGGCCACTCCGTGCTTCATTCCAGGGCATTCAGGGAGCTGCGGTTTCAGTGCGCTCTCCCTGCTGTGCAGGAGGACTAGTTTGCCACTGCGTCCTGTCCCAGAGGTGAGTCATGGCTGGCATCTAGCTCATGAAGCTCCCTGAGATACTGAGGAGTGACAGGCACTGCCGAACTGTAAGTGATTCCTGTTGTTTTTCTCAATGAGCCCCAAGCTCCTGGGGCTGGACTGGCCACTGTCTGAGCAAGTCACATCGTGGTGACTGCCCTTTCGACCTCTCTGCATTTTGCCAAATGTTGTGCTGAAGCAAATGCCTCTTATTCAGCGGCTGGAAGGGCTGAGAAGCGGAGCTGGGGCTCCAGTGTCCTGGTGAGGGGACAAAGACCCCTCAGACAACACGGTCAATGGCTCAGTGTTCAACTCCAAAGCAGTTCCCAGTACGGAGCTTGCCAGGTAGAGGCAGGCATGCTTCATGTGGACTCAGAGAATTCACTCCTCAGCTTGGGAGTCAGCAGAATAATAATGCAAGCAAATCACTTGCACCTTAATAAGCTACAAACCCACTAATAATTAGCTGGAGCTGGGATTTATTTATGTGTCTCTCTGCAGATACTCTTTATGTGAGACTCTGCACTGCTCATTGCAAGGTCTTCCCTGTGCAGCCTCACAGATGCTTCAAATACTGTTAGGCAATGTCTTTTTTGGTACAGTGGCTTATAATAAACCCTAAATCACAAGGGATTTCTTAAGTGCCTCTGAGTAGATGCCTGGTTTCCTTTGGCGCAGGCTTACAGCCTACAGAGGTGAGGAGAATTCCTAAGACACCATGAAGTTGAAATGGGGTTTAGCTTTTGATATCAGGCCACTAAGGAGAATAACACTGCCTCTTCCAGCTGTGGGCAAAGATGCTAATTCAGCAGAGGAAATCTTTATTATTGCTGCCCGTCTGGGATGCAAAATTGGAACTGGCTTTTGATTTGTAGGACCCTAGTTTATATAAACAGCATGTACAAGTGAAGGGGAAGGAGCCACCTGAGAGAAGGCAAACAAACAGCTATTCATTTTGTACAAAGCTGGTTTTCATGGGGTGGTGCCTTCATTCGGACAGGTCTTGATAGTGCAGCAGATCTTAGCTCCCCACCAGGGTGTTGGTTGTGTGAGAAGAGGGTCACACCGCTCCACGGACCAGGGAATCCTATGTCATTACGGACACCTGTGACCTCCTGCCTGGTTAGAAGTGACCCTATATAGCTCCATCTCTTTGGGGATTTTTACCCTTGGGTAAATTAGGATATTTGCATTCCAGCTCCAAAAGCATTATAGCATCCTCCTCTTCCTGGTGCTTTAGCCCTTGACAGCGTATGGCTGTGACACCAGAGACCTCCACAAGCTGGGCAGCCTGGCGTGCTGCCGGCAGGGTGGAGATGTGTGTGAGTCCCACTAGACAAGTGTCCCTGGCAGCAGGGGAGGGCAGTTCCTACTGAAGCAAATATGAGCCAATCTCCTGGTGGAAAAGAAGTCTTTTCCTTATTTTGCAGTTGCTTTGTTCAGATATTTGACCAAATGTAACTTGTGTCATCCTTAGCACTTCCTTTTCCCACCAGGTTATGGACACCAGGTGGTGGGCTTTTTTTCTTCTTCTAATTGCCTAGGGTATATGCTTTACAGTCAGCTACTGTGGCAGGAAATTGCTAATTCCAAGTGACACCTTTAGCCAGGGGTATCTCTGCTCATCATCTGCCCGCTACTTCAAAAGCACTAGACACATAAGCAGGGTGTTAGCACACTGATGGCAACTGTACAAGTCTCCTCTGGCAGAGGTCACAGGTGATAGTTTTATTTACTGCTGCAGACACTTAGCTGCATATTGAGCATTCATTTTTGGAGCTCTAAAAAATCCATTAGTGCCAAGGAAGTGGATGTTTGCCCTGACCTTTCATTACTTCAGGTCTTTATTTCCCTAGCTGTAACTACGCTCTGAATGTCTTAATGTCTTTAAAAATGTGGCTTCCAATGATAAACAAATAATGAGTGTGCTGTGCAAATAACTCCCTGCTGACTGTGCTCCAAAAGACTTGGCAAGGGTGACCTTTGGAGTCCCAGATCTGTGCACCAGACCGTGTGGTCATTATTTTTCCATAGTCRTACCCAGGAGAGGTCTCCAGAGTCCTAGGGCAGGAGGTGGAAGCTTAGGTTGAGCCTGTTTGCAGGGCATACTGGAACAAGTGCGCAGAAAGTTATCTGAGAGGCACTGTGATTATTCCCATCCCTGCCTGTGACAGTCATTAAAGTGCCCTGATGAGCTAATCACCAGCTGCGACCCCAGTTTGGAAAAGCCATACACACCACAGCGCTCTGGCTTTGCCTCTGAAGCCTGCTCTCCAGGCCGATCCCATTAGAGCCTCATGTTGTAGTCAGAACATTGAAAGCTGCCTGTCCCTGCGTTTCCTGTCTTCAGCACAGTGTCCAGAGCTGTTCCCAGCTGGCACACTCACTGAGGATGAGGGCACGCAGAGCACCGCTAGCCTTGGTGGCCACCATCCTCTGTGTCCTTGACTTACAGCCCTTTCCCGCTTCCTGAGATCTGGGCATGCAGGCCTCAGYGTGGACAAAAACTGCTGCAGGACTGGGATCGGGCACTACAGGCCTGAGGCACACGAGCATGAAACAGGCATCGCAGTGGCTACAAGCAGCAGTCTGGGGCTCTGGCTGATTCTGTTCCAGGTCCCACGCGGAGACGTGCCAGGTCAGGCTTCTCGGCAGAGTGTATGCTGATGGTTAGAAGGTGCTGGGGGCCAGGGCTCCTGCACGTCGTTCCTCTGATGAGAGAGGGGAGTGCAGCTCACTGCTGTGCACAGCCGAAGCCATGAATCAGGGCTTCGTGGTCCTCTCCTTGGCTGGGAGGCACGGAAGAGCTGTGGCTGGAAGGTGCTGTCTGTTATGAGCTGATGTCATGATTCTCCTGGCCTGCTCTTTCCTCCAGGGCTGAGGGGGTTTAGACGGGGCTCTTGGCCTGGTCTGAAAGGGGCTGGGTGCAAAGCACTGAGACCCTGCGATTGCCTTTGAGTTTCCAACCTTTGTCCTTTCGCAGGCTGCCTGTTGCCAGAATTATCTTGATGTGGAGGGGCCAGTCGGTCTCCTGCAGTGGCTGTTACACAAGCTGCCTCTGAATGTCTTCTCTCTCTTGTGCAGTGGCAAGGGGAAACTCAGGAATTCTGCCCCAATGCGAAGATTGTGCTGGTTGGCTGCAAGCTGGACATGCGGACAGACCTCAACACACTCCGGGAGCTTTCCAAGCAGCGCCTCATCCCTGTCACGCATGAGCAGGTGTGTCTCGGCAGCCAGCCCCGTAGGGTTCCTGGGGAGTGAGGCAGGGGCTTTTTTCAAGGCRTATTAGTACAAGGAAGCTCAGCAGCAAGTGACCCTCTGTGCCAGGTCTTGGCCTGAAGCTGTTTTGATCTTGGCTAATGGAGCAGACTCTGAGCTGCTCATCTCACAGCACTCTTCTCCCTGCCCTCGGGGAGAACTTGACTTATTCCTGATGCTCTGCTGAACAACCTTCTGGTTAGTAGCTGAAATGTCTTTCCTCAAAGGTGGTGGAGATGCCTGATTTGACAAGCTGAACCATCTAAACGGGGGGGCACAGGACGTGTTTCTGTGTTTCTTAGCTTAGCGTAGCTCTTTCTGCTCTGTAAGTGGCTTTTCTGCTTAGGTTCTGTGTTGGGGGCAACCACTGCTGGCGAGGAGGCAAGTCATGGCTGGAGGGTCTGCTGCTGGACTGCTCTGTTCCCAGCTCCTTATTGTGAAGACCCATAACCACTTCTGGGGGCCAGATGGTGGCCCTGATGAGAGGGGTTGTGCAGACCCTCAGCTGAGGGGGTAGCACAGTGCTAGTGACAAAGGTTAAGCACCTCAGGGTCYGGCACCCTCAGAAGTCTGCTTCGTGCTTGGGCCCCACCAGTTCAAGGAGCAGGTGCCTGGCTGGCTGACAGCCAGACTTCTGGTGGAGAGCTGGGCTCAGGTTCCTTCTCCCACAGGGGAGGGGTGAAGCCTCCTGCTGTCAGGCCTGGTGGTGGTAACAGCTTGCTGCTGAGGAGCTGTAATGACCTGCAGTCGCATCCTGACTTGGGCATGGAGAGGTCTTCCAGGCTTGCCAGCCCTGCAAGGGCTCCGTGCAGGGAGCCGTGGGGAAGTGGGTACACCTCTCCTTCAGAGCCAAAGCTCAGCGCTGCTGGGAGACCAGCACGCAGGCATGTGGCACCTGGCGTCACTGTCTTCTCAGGAGGCCACGCTCACACTTAGTGCTCCTGCACACACTTGCGCTTTATTTGCAGAGGTGATGAATAAACATTGTGAGAGCAGCTCCCCGCTGTGCCCATGCTTTGATTGGGCTGCCAGCACAGGCCGAGCTGAAAGCGATGTAAAAGGATGCTCTCTGCAGAGCGCTGACGTCCTRACCTCCTTTCCTCCTCTCCCCACCCTCTCTGGATCACAGGGCAGTGCGTTGGCACGGCAGATCGGGGCAGTGGCCTATGCAGAATGCTCCTCCAAGGTCTCAGAAAACAGCGTGCGGGACGTGTTTCATGTGACCACGCTGGCCTCGGTGAACAGGGTGCACAAGAACTTGAAGCGCAGCAACTCCAAACGGGGACTGAAGCGGGCATCGCAGATGCCTGGCAGGACGGACTTATTGAACGACACAGAGATCAGGAAAGACCGAGCCAAGAGCTGCTCCATCATGTGAAAAACAGGCTGTAAATAATGTGTGTGTATTGTCCATTTTGTACAGTAACTGGCCCAGACAAGGGCATGGTGCTGGCTGCAGGGCCAGCCTGCCTTTCCAAAGCCTTTCTCAGTCTCTAGGGCTGAGCAAAGGTCCTAGCTGCAAACCAGGGTGCATGAGTCACCCCCCCACCATGGAGACCTTTGGATTGGCTGTTGCTGTGCTGATTGCTTGGGGTAAAGGAACCACTTGGCAGAGGAGTATTCAGGTGCTGGAAAGTCTGCGATTGGGTGAACGAAGCAAAAGGGATGGATCCCAGGTGCGTGTCACTCGCCTGCACACATGGCCTAGGCTCCATGTGTACGTGCAGCTATAAAGACACACGCAGCATGGGGCAGTGGGCTGTGTGGGATCTGGAGTGGCGGGTGGGGAGTGGAGGAATTGTGAGCAGCAGAGTGTGTTCGGGGAAAGGTGCTATTGCAATCATCCTTTAGAAGAGAGGTGACGTTTGTGTCGGTGCTGCCTTCAGCTAGGCTGGACGGCAGGTCACCAGGGAAGGTGCAGGTCTGGGCCGGAGCTGGGAGGGAAGGCACCCTGGGGAGGAATCTTAACCTGATGAGACACCATGGTAGTCTGCCCCCTGCAAAGGAAATCGGTACATTGCTCTTTTTGAGTTATTTTAAATACTCAAACTCCACTTGAACAGTGGTGAAATACAGCAGGGTGGATCTGGCTCCAGGGGAGAGGTCTATCCCAGCAGAGGCATCCTGAGAATTGTGGTTCCCTTCAGCAAGCAAATGCTCCTCGGGAGCTTGTGTCCCAGCTGCTGACAGCCTCGTTAGTCACCGAACTGCTCCTGCCATGGGCAGCTGCACTTCCGAGGCACATCGCTTCCGAAAAAGCAGACTGCAATAACTATCCATATCCTGTTCTCCACCCATTTCCAGCTGCAGATTGTGTTGCATGGTGCTGTGTTTGTCTGGTTCAGATAACCAAAAAGATTATATGTGTATCTGCACCCTGCCTCCACTGTGGCAGTGGGAGGGATGGTGCTTCCTGCTCTTCTTGCCATGCTGTACAGCCTGCTGCCAGCACTTCTCATTGCTTCTGCTGCTGCCCTCTCTAATGCCTTTGACAACAGTGTTAGCCTTGACTTGATGTCACATAGACACTTTAAGGAAAAAAAAATCTGCTCCATTGCCAGATTCAGCTGTCAGTGGGCTACAGGAAACAAATAAACATCACTGGAAAATGCACTGTGCTTGACTCAGTTTTTAATAGCCAAACCAGGCATCCTCTCAAAATATCTTACTGCCTCACTTCTGTTTGTGTCCTGACATAATCTCTCTTGAAATACACTCACACTTGCACACATGTGATGCACTTAGCTGCATGCATTCATTTTGGAGCTGAGCCACCTGCCTGAAAAACCTCTTACTCCATCCTGGATCCCTAAATACTGTGCAGCATTTGCAGCTTGTCTACGCCTGAGCCACCAGTTTGAGTTGGTGTGAGGTGCCCCCATCTTCATTGTGCTGCAAGTGAAGATAGCTTTTGAGTTAATATTTTGTATCTGCTCTCCCACACAGGGCTCATGAAGGCTAATTGGGCAGCTGGAGCAGCTGAGTTATAGCACAAGAAAAGCCCAAGAAATGGCTGGCTGGGGTTGTGCTGGGTGCAGGCTGCGGGAGGATGCAGTCTGGGAGGAAGGGAACTGAGCGAGGAGGCACTATGCCAAGACCAGCCTCCAGCCCCACCAAGCTTTTCTCTTTCTCGGCAGGGTCCCCAGAGCCCTCACAAACAGCAGGGAACAAAACCAGTCACTCTTTGATCAGTACCAAGCAACGGCTCACAAGTGTCATTACTAAGTCCTCTTTAACCTGTGTGCATTTGAAATTACTCTGTCTTCCTTCTCTCCATGTAAGCACAGAAGTATTTGGCAAGCATGTCACCCTTTTTGTGTCATCTAGTATCTTTTAGGCTAAGACTGCTTTTGAACTTAATCTGGTATTCTCTACAAATGCATTTCTGGTCCACTGATTAATTCAAACTTCCAGTGGCTCTATATTAACTTGTTAGCTCACCCTAGAAGCAAATCCCCGGTACTGGGTAGTGATCATCGAACCCGAGCTGTGCCAAGTGTCTAGGCATATGAAGGAGCAGGCTGTTGCTATAAAAAGCGGCTGTAGGCCTCCCTGGTATGTCAGCTGGATGTCCGCTCCCCTCCAACTCCAGCCAAAGGAGAGGGCTGGAGATCAGCAGGAAAACCAGCGAAGCCGGCGGAGGCACTGCAGGCACTGGGCTGTGGAGCGGGACGGCCGCGGTGCCTGACAGAGCGGGCGGACGAGTTCGGCAGGCCACAGCAAACACCCCTTTCGCCCACGCAAGGAACCGCGGAGCAGCAGGACTTTCCGAGCCGGGCACAGCTGCTCGCACTCCCTGGGCATGCCGCGGCAATGCTGCTGGGCAGAGCAGCTCCTCTGCCAGCTGCCAGCAGCAGTGCTGCCTGGCGGCTCCGCGGCAGCCGGCGATGCTTTTCCATTTCCCAGGGTCACTGGTGTGCAAAGGTAGCTTGGCCCCCAGTGGCCCTGGCTGTTAGCTCTGCTGCAACCGCGACTGTGCTCCGCTTGCTGCCGCTGGGGAGTTCCTTTTTTTTTTTTTTTTTTTATAAACTGAACTTTTCAGGCTCTTGCAGCTTAAATGGCCCTCAGGGATGGACTGTGGCAGTGTAGAGACATGTCCCAGCAGCAGCTCTGCAAGAACCAGTCAGAATTAATGGCAAGCAGAACCTCTCAGGAGACTAAGGCAAGTGAAACAGTCTCCAAGACCATTTATCATAAAGTAGCTGAGCTGGATCCCTGGGTAGGGGGAAATAAAGATGTTAAAGCCCATGGGGGTAGGTCCTTATATCCTCAGTTCCCAACAGCAGTCTCCTTTCCTCAGGCATATRAGCATTTCTGCAGCTGCAGGTAACCCAGATGCAGAGCCCTGGACAGCAGGCCAAAGGGATTTTAGGGATTTTTTTCCTTCCCTCTAGGTTTGCAGGAGGATGGAGCACAGCAGTTGCACTGTCAGTGCACTGCTGCATCCAGCTGCCTCTGCCTGATACCCAGGACAGCTTGAAACACTTGTGGCATTTGCCGTGCRCTGCCTGGAGCATCTTAAGGTGGGAAAAGGGCTTTCGTGATGCCTGGCTTAGGAGGGACAGCCGACGCGCTGCCCGCTCAGAGACGCGGAAGGCAGGAGGCCAGGCTGGCAGACCTAAGGAGGGTTACTGCAGCTCGAAGGCTGCCCGCAGTACGCGCCCTGGCAGCCGAGGTGAAGAGTCCTGCAGCAGCGCAGGCTGAAAGCAGAAAGCTGCACTCGAACTCGCACAGCGCCTGGTACCGCGGCCCGATGGGAGAGGCATCAGGGCTGGTCTGTGGGGCCTGCGCGGCTGTCCAGCGTGCCAGGGCTGCCGAGCACCCTGCAGACCGGCTCGCCCAGCCGCCTCCGCCTCGAGAGAGCTGTGGACGCCCGGGAGCTCGGCAGAATGCAGCTGCACGGTGCCCGAAGCCCTGGCAGTCAGAGGTAATGGCTGTACCCCACACTTTGGGGTCTGGGGTCAAGGTTAACAGGCACCGAACCAAAAGCAAATTGACATTCAATAAAGGCTCCCCCAGCGTATTGAAAATGCACGGAGATGTGGCTGGGTCACTGCTGACACGCAAAGCTTTATAGATCAGAAGAACAAGGCAGGAAAGGGCCTGACCGCGTGAGTCAGCAAGGGGCTGGGCGGGCAGCGGGCAGCTGGAGCCAGCAATCATCACAGCTTTCGCACAGCAACCTGCCTGCACCAAGAAACACAGGGGAGGAAGGAGGCTGGAGGTCCTGCTGACCTCAGAGCAAGCAGTCAGCACCCTGCTGCCACCTTTGCAGTGTATCCAGAGCTCATCTGCCCCGAGTGGGAGGGAGCGGTGAGGAGAAATGTGGGGGGGGGGGGGGGGGGGGGGGGGGGGGACAGAGCACTAATAGGGCATCCAGGAGCCGGAGCCACTTAACTCCTTCGGCATTGCTGTTGCCTGCAGGCACCTTGTTTTTAGAACACTTCAAAGCTAATATGGCAAATGCCTGAACGTGCTAAACTGGACAGAAGGGATTAGTACAGCTGGCTGTCCATCCTGGGATTGGAGAAGGAGCAATATGTGCCCAGGTCAGCCACTGCACAGCTCCTGCAGGGCTTTGGCGAGGCGGTTGCTGGTGGCATGCTGCAGTGCCTCTCCATGTCGGAAGGTTTTGCAGCCGCTGCTGGTTGTCCCAGGTCTGCAGGCTGATGCAGCCTCCCTCCTCCAAGCTTGTCTCCCAGGCCCAGGAAGCATTGCTTGGCTGTGCACAAAGCATCTGTAGCAGCAAGGGCTCCCAGAAAGTTGTTCTGGGCATCCCAGTCCTTGGAAAGCAGGTCTTGTGCAGGTGTGGGGCCTCAAGATCACCTACTTCAATTTACTGATCTGTTCCTATCGTGTTGAATTCCTTGCTGATGTAGGCATACTGGTGTCATGCAGTGCTGTCAAGGCCAGAGAAAATGGAACGGATTTGTTGACCAAGGCTCGCAGCTAAGAAGTAATGGGCTGCATGAATAAGGTCACTTTACAGTAAGTGGAATCTACAGTGCCACTTCCCACAAGATCCCCCAAAGTAAGGGAAGAAGGTCATGAAACTCAAAATTGTCTTTAACAGAGGGCAGCTGTATGTACGTATATATGGTCTTCCTGCTGCTTTCCACAGAACACATTCAGGCGACATGTCTCAGGCATATTCAGCACTAAGCAGTGCTACTGCAACTGCAGTGCCAGAAAAGCAGCTAGTGTTTGGGGTAACATGAAAAGGGCAGGATCTTTTGTTGAAAACTTCTGGTTCTGGTTCTGTGAACATGTTTATTTTCTGTACTGAAGAGAAATGTCACTGCTATGCCCCCACTCTCCTCAGTGCAGCTCTAGCTAGCTGGAAGCCTGCGGTATGGAAATGATGCTGGAATGAAAGTGATTCGTGCCCAGCTGCTTCTAGGACAGCCAAGAAAAGACTAAAATGAAAAAACATGTCGCAGCCAAAAAATGTGCATTCTGCCAGAGTGAACAGGACCAGAGCTCAGATACAGATCTTGCCAGAGAGAACAGGACCGGAGGTCAGACGCAGATCTTGCCAGCGCCAGAACAGACACAGAAACGTACAGCCTGCGAGAACCTAGCGGAAGCGGAAACGTAGGTGCTGCCGTGGCTGAACGGAACCCAAAACACRCATCTGCCACACTCACATCTGAGACCCAGCATCAACTGTCTGAAGCCCTCTCCAAAAGCCTGGGCTTCTGATTTCAGAGCGAGCTTGAATCCTGGACAACCGAGTGTCCCCGTCCCCTCCTCTCCCTCCAAGAGGGGACCATAAGGGTGCTCTTCGCAGTCCCCTTTCAGCAGGCAGCTTAATATTCGGGCAGTCACTTCTCGACCAGCTTGCTTGACTATAAAGAGTATTTGGACTCCCACAGTGGTTCATTTAACCAGACTTTTCAAAGGAGTCTCTCTCACCCTCCCTCTCTCTCCTTCTCAAAAGAGGAATAACCAAGATAAAACAGGAAGCAAAATGAAAAGAAGTAGAGAAGAGGCAAAAAAAAAGAAAAAAATCTGAAGGAGGAAAGGAGAGACACACACAGAACAGACCAAACGAAGCCATTGCTGTGTCCCTGCTCCTCCAGACCAGACCAGCAGCCTGTCTGGGAGCAGTGTGGGAGATTTCTTTTTAATATATAGGAGGGCGTAGACAGAAAAATACAAGGGGAAAGCTGTCTTTTTTTTTCTAACATGGGAACAGCTCTGAGGAAGCTGTTGGGGTTAATGGCAGGTAATTTGGTAGTAAATAAAAGGCAACAGTGCCTCTGTACACAGGATGTAACTAAGCAGCGTCTTGGCACCTAAAGGTCAGAGAGCCCAGCACTCCCTTTGCTTTAAAAGTGCCGTAAGGGATGAGGCCGCGGTGCAGCAACAACAAGGAGCGCTCGGGCTTCGCAGGGTGCGTGACGCTAACTCTCGGCTTCAAACACGCACAGACCTAACCTGAACGCGCGCGGCCTCACAGCATATTCGTCCTGCCTTCCCACGGGTGCAGGAGGGCCCCCACACATGGTAAGGGGGCAGGAGCCGCACGAATTGCAAGCTGGGGGACCTCGCAGTCAAGCTAGCTTAGGAGACTTGCCATCTAGGCTCCGGCACCATCCATGGAAGGAGGCAGTTCAAAAAAGGGAGGTTTCCAGCCCGAAGAGAGCCCTTGGTCAACTGGCAGTGCTGGGACTCTGCGAAAGCTGGCTCTGGCTCGCACGGTGCGAACCCTCTCCTCCCTCTAAGCTGCCCGAATGCCAGCTTTACGCCTTGTCCGCTGGGTTACGCTGCCCGGTCTGGGCCAGTGCGAGCCTGTGGTTCACAGACATAAACCGAAGGAGGTGCTTCTCGGGAGCCCACGGCAGGAGGATGGTCACCGCCGGCCCGAGGCATCTCCAGACCCGCACGTGCTGCCTTTGGCACATGAGTCAGCACAGAAAAGAGGGAAAC
Source organism: Apteryx rowi (assembly GCF_003343035.1). Classification (NCBI taxonomy): domain Eukaryota; kingdom Metazoa; phylum Chordata; class Aves; order Apterygiformes; family Apterygidae; genus Apteryx; species Apteryx rowi. Next base: position 298,033 of record NW_020449675.1, on the reverse strand, counting down.
AAAAACAAGCAGATGGAAGAAGTGGAACTGACACATAAAGGACACAGCAAGAGAGGAGGACACAAGGCTTCTAATTAAAGAAAAAAACAATTTCAGGTCACAAGCTTGGGTATGGCAGAGCCAGGAGAAGCAGCAGCTCTGGCCCCACAGGCAGTCAGCCCTAACCCAGCCCAGCACAACACCTGGGGGTTCCTTACTCCTGCGCGTGGCTGAGGGCCCTGGCTGCAGTCCCTGACCCCGAGACGGACAGATCCGAGCCTGACCACTGAGCTTCTGGAAGGATGTGACGGGGCTCGTCTAGGATATCTGAGCTCCACTCAGGAGAGAGTGCAGAGCTTCTTGGGAATGCAGACCAGGCACCGGGGCAGCATTGCTCCTCCTGCCCGGCACTTCTGCAGAGCCCCGAGGCTGCAGCTCACCCCCGGTAGAGACCAAGCACTTGGCCAATGCACCCACAAGGTCCTGGGGCTTTATCCCTGCAGCACTTTTATGAGATACAGAGACGGTTGCTTCTCTTGCCTCATGGTATAAGACTAGCAAGCATATAAATGGTTAATTCTTCGAAGCAATGTGAAGCCTGATGTGAGAAAGCTAGCAGCACAGAGCCACCCTGGTCCCTCCTTCACAGAGAGGGGTGCTCGCCCTCCTTAATGCTGATAACATAGCTTTCCAGGCTGAGAAGGGTATTTGGTTGTTGATTAGCAAAGGCTGCTAAGTTATCTCGCATGCTGAGAAAAGTGCATTTGTGTGTGTGCTGGATTCATTCACAACAGCACTATTGTCTGCAGCCAGTAAGCCCTGGCTACCATGGCGAATTAGCGGGCAGAAAGCGGCGTTCCTGCGGCACCCCTGGTGTCACCCAGGGAAGAGGGACACGCTGCCAAGCAGCTTCCCAGTGCTGTGCCTGCCCCCAGCTGGGAATGAGGACTTTTCCCTCTGCATTCGTGCAGGGTTTCTTGGGTTTGCATCCCTGACACAACACAGGAGCTCCTTATGCTCACTGGAGGCAGGTCAGTTAGGACAAGCTGTTGCGGCATCAGTGACAGGAGGCCACAAAGCAGCACAGCTGCTCCCCGGCACTTGACTCGGAGCACGTACTGCAGCCAGCAGTGCTAATGGGCGAGCCTCTAGCCCCTTATTTTCTCCTGTCAGTCCCCTACTGCTGACACCCCAACTGTTACCAGACTTGGAAAGGCTACTATAGCCTGCCAAAGTGTGTTCCTCTTTTACCCTAACTGCATTCTGCTGCTTTTAGCCTCTGCTGGGGATGAAAAGGGATCCCAAAGGCATCCAGTCACTTATATAGGCTTCCCATTTGATTCAGAAGCTGGCAAGGTCATGAGAAAAGCATATCTGCAGATTACCATAGCATTTCTCCTTCCTAGGTGGACCAAGACAGGGAGAGCAGAAACAAAAGATTTTTTCTTCTGCTAAAGAACAGAAGCCCCTAAACCTGAACCACTAAGAAACTTGCAGTTCCATTCAGGCATTAGGTTTGTATTTTATCTACTCTGGCCCTCCCTGTTAACACAAGATTTCTAAAGTACCCTTTACAAACCACCTCTTCCTACAGAAAACCAGAAGGAATTCAAAGGACAGAATTGCCAGGGGGAGCTGTGGTGAGAATATTTAATAGGTCAGAGCAGCTGGGAGACATTGTAATTGCAAAATCAGGTGATACTCATTTTCTTAGAAAATCAAACTGCAACAGCCTTTCCTTTCTACAGCTTTACAAATGTTTTAGTCCCAGCACTGAGTTCCCAACAAATCCGGGCTGAATCTGAAGTTTGGTGTCTAAAACAGAGTACTTCTGGAGGGATTTCCAAGGACAGCCTAACTCCCCATCAGAAAGCAAGGGAAATCAGTCACCTAATCTGTACCTGTGCCTCTAAGGCTTCTGCATCAACATCATATCCACAAGGCCTTCTCCAGAAGTACTTTCTTTGGTTTTCACAGGCTCTCAAAATCTCTTTCTTTTACCAGAATCCCTGAGGGGCTACAAATATGGTTCAGAATACTACAGAATTATTTTATCCTACAGAAAAAAACAATATATTACAAACAATCAACAAACAGGTTTTTAGATCCATCTAGTCTGGCCTAATAAATGAAAAGATGTAGGGACAACAAAAAAGATATATTTCTGATGCGTATACCCACCAAAATTTTTAATAACACACCAGCTGATATGGTAAGGAGAAAGCTGTAATTCTGGCTGATCTCCACAGCCCAACAACTTATCAGGGAAGCCCTAAATAAAAAATAATGGATATTCTCTTCAATATTAAAGACCTATTATACATACTGCACATCTAAATCTGCCTCTGAGTAATAATGAAGATAAAGATTCCAAAGAGAAAGAGTTAAACTACTGGATTAAACACTAGAAATATAATTAAATTTGACACAATGTGGAAATTGAAAACAATTATTGGATTACAAAGACACAGTGCATGAGTCACCAGGAAAGATACTACAGGAAAATAGTAATAAATGGTAGGGACTTCATCACTTTGGTGAATTACTAAAGTATTTTGAAGGAAAATACTATATGAAATGCCATACCCTGAAGTTCAGGAGAGGACTATCTCTATGAATTAAGGCCTTTTTTTCGGTTCCAGTTTTCAGTTACAAATGTTTTAATGATAGCTTAAAATATACAAGCAGTCATGTTCTCACAGGGGCTGTATGCAGAGATGTGAACCAGAAAAAAACAGCAGCCAGGAGCCAGGATCACTGGTGGAGTGTCACTGCCCAGTTACACCCTGCCTGTGCAGCGGGCAGCCGTGGGGCTGACACCAGCCTGAACGTCACTGCCTGTGGCAGGCAGGCACTCTTTGGTTTCAGCTGGATAAACGGTACTTGGCTGTTAATCATTGCAGTTGCCTTCAGGCCACTCTGGTAACTAGATTTTTATCAAGCCTAATGATAACGCTGAAATCCTTGAAAGAGCCAGTTTAGCCTATATACTTCTGAAGTAACTGAAAAAAAAACCAAAAACCTATTCACTGCAAGTGACAACACCATGCCCAGGCTGCCTGGCACAGAGTCGGCTCATTCGCAAGCATCCACAGCAGCCGTTTAGCTGGGCGCAGGGGGTGTCCCAGAGGCTGGTTGCTAACACCCACCACACGCACGGCACAGGAGCAAACTTCTGGCCCGGAGCTGCCCCAGGCTGATGGTCCTGTAGTTTCTATTCCTTAGCCACTCTGGTCAGGTTTTGGTTATGATCGCTTCCCCTCCCCTTCTCCCTCCCCAGCATCCCTGGAGCATTTGCTGGTACAAAATCACAGCGTTATAACTGCAGAATAGCTTGCTCTCTGGGTCAGGATTGCATGGGGTTTTCCTGAGTTTTGTCCAAGGATGGCTCCTCCTCCCTCTCTCGTGGCTCCGTGGGAAGCTGCCCCACCTCGTAAATCAGCTCCTGAACAAGTGGGACCCCCAGACCAGCACAGCATGGACTCTGAGGGGCAGATTAGAGTCTGGGAGGAATTATTCTGCTTTATTATAATCTTATCTCATCAGTGGGTCTTCTAAAGCAATCAGCAGGCAAGCAAGTGAAAAATAAGAACCTTAATGTGAGGCTTAGTCCAGCAGAGAGTGACAATTTGATATATAATTCATTTCTGATACAGAAAACATTGCACTGGTTCTTAGTATAATGCAGATCAGGTCCACACTACATTTGAGTGGTGCATAGGCCAAAATGGTGTATTCACTTTTAGGAATCAATCTCTGCTGAGAGTTTAAAATAATGAAAGAAGAACAACTCTTTCCTCAAATGTATTTGAATAATCCTGTAACTAATTCAGCTCCAGGGCTTTCCTATTGCTTTTTCTTTACAAAACAATTCTCATTTCTGGCAGTCAAAAAACATTTTTCACATGCAGTTTTCTCGATAGCAAAGAGAGAGTGAGGTTTGCATGAGCACTGGTCCAGCACAGGTCTGTCTGCACAGGCTGTAGTATCAAGCACCTGCAACTGCAATTCTGCCACAGGCTTGCAGGCTAGACCAGCTTATCTTGTAATTTCTGCAGATACAGACACATGCAGGATATGTTATATACCCTTGGTGTCATACAGAAGGCAGGTAAACTGGTACAGGGACAGGAGACGGGTGATGCAGTGATTCCATACAGATAATATTTTCCTATTCTCCGACTCAATTTTGGACATGTCTCAGCATGACACCGACATCTGCTGTGTTACTGAAGATGCTGTCAAACACACATAACTAGCTGCAATTAATGACTACCCTGCCTCATTTCTGTGGTATGAAATGGAAGTATTAACTTCAAGTAAAACCAAATCTGGCTTCAGAAAATTTTCTTTTTCCTTTCCAAAGTATGTTTTGCAGTTTCTAGTGGATGCAAGATTTTCTATTGATTTCTGGGTTTTGAGTTGTGCAGCGTCACCATATGCAGTCAAAATACAGATGTACTGCATTCCAGTAGTAAGCATATTTCTTTGAGTAGATAAAAATTATCCTTGTGTTTCAGCTTGCTGAATATGCGTCTTTGTTGGACAACTTGAAGTGATAGCACCAAATCAATGTAAGATCATTACTTAGTCATAATCATGGTAAACATTTTATTAGTTTGGTGGTTATTCAGCAGCTGCTTGTTGCTTCCCCATTTCTCATCCACAAGGATCTGGAGAGATGGTTAGGTTTTGATTTTTAGAAATGCTGCATACTCTGGGTTTTCCAGAGACTTGAAATGGAGCTGTTGCTGTCACCAGTCACATCCTACCTGTCACTTTCCAAGTCTGCAGTAATGGAATTGCAAATTCTGATTACAGAAACAGGACATCCAGAAGTATGCTCAGCTGGTAGAGATGCTCAGTAGGAACAAGTTGCTAATTGTCCCTCCACCAGCTTTTGTGTGTGTTTTTTTTTTTAACATGTCTGAGATCAGAGGATGTGTCCACATGCCAAGAGTTGCCAGAGCAACCAGCAGACTATCCTGGTGGTCTGCAAAGAGGGTTCAGGCACAGGGAGGACAGAACCTGAATTGTGTTCTTACCCTAAGGAGCTTCCTCACACCAGAATCAACTGGAAAGAACATGGTTCCTCTCATTATGCATATGGATAAGTAAATGCTGTTTAGCTATTTCTGTACAGCCTATTCCTACTAGATGCACTGAAAGAGATTTTGCTGTTGGGATTGCTAAAATGACAGTTTTATGTTAAAAGTTTACCTAACATCTGTATTTGAACAGCCCACCCACTGAATACTTAGCTTTGATTTCTAAAAGAAAAGCAAAACCTCCTCTCTTAACATAGTTTGACCATTAACACTCCCTTTCTATTATTTAAATATTGTCATGGTCGGTTGATAATACCCTTGAATTCTGCTGGAAGTCAGTAAAGTGCTATGCATGATCAAAATGAATGATGTGGCATATGGCCCAAACTCCTGTTCTGATTTCTCTAGTATAAGGATTTTGTTGACTTAATCATACATGAATTTTCTTGTTAAGCTTGATACCAGTTTCTAGGGACTGTTCTGGGGAAGCAAAAGGGGCCATATCATAGGGAGGCATTTAGGGAATTATGAGATACTGCAAAATACATGTAGAGAKAGAATTGCGAGAAAGAAGCTGTGCTGATCATGACACCCTTCCAGTCTGGAAATACTGCTTTGTTGAACACATTCTGGGCTCAAGCAGCAGTGTTCAGAAGAAAAGACTGAGAGAATAATATCCCAGATAATCCATCCATCTCTTGGCCTCTCCCTGCCCTGTGGGGCCCTGGGGTAAGGGTGACAGGTTCAGACCTAGGGGGCATGGTTTAAGTTAACTCCAAAGCACAAAGAGGGACAACACTCAGTTTGGTCAGAGGCCCCAAAAGGAATAAGAATAGCGGTTCTGTCCCCCAAGGCTGCATTGTTCCTGTTCTCACTGTCTGCACCACAGCGGCAGCCAAACATGAAGGTGGTGAAAGAACTCCTGCCATGCTGTGAACAGCTGCTCCCAATAGGACAACCAGTGTCTCACCCTTTCTTATAAAAAACCCCCAAAACATCAGGATCTAGTTGTGGGTCCAAGCCACAGAAACAAGAAGGCTTGTAAAAAACAACCACTACATATATTGTTTCTAAAATTCTTATAATTTTTGAAGCCTGAAGCATGTTTTTTGAATACTGATGGTTGATAATCCTGAATAAGCTAGTTTAGACAGTACATATGAAGCCAATGAACTACTAGGACTGTTAATAGCATGCAATGTAACAGCCAGCTTGTCAGTTCTAATCCCCTCTTCCTTTTTAACAGAGCTATGAGTTCAGAACAGGTTCTGACTTCTCCTGTTAGAGCTGATTAAATGTGTGTGCAAGTAGGTGCTTTTCCATGAGGCAGCACTGGGTCATCTCTGCTCTGCGACAGTCCTTCCAGTAACTTTGCTGATGAGAGGCAATTCATCAGTATATGTGAAAATGACAAGAACTTTAATAAAAACTCTATTATGATTCCAAATTGGGTTTTAAGTGTTAATTAATGGGCACCTTCTGAGGCAGGATAACATGTTACAGCGACGATTTCCTGTCAGTCCAATCCCATCTTTATTAATTAATCTAGTATTTAGTGTAATAGCATTGACCATAATGAACCTAAATTACTAAAATGAAATATATAAAGCCTTTATTCATCATTAATAGCATCTTCCTGCTGTATTACTTTAATAAAGCTCCATAACCTGTAGAATTAACAATCAGAGGAGCCAAGGGAAAAGGAAATAGAATGGAGGATCAAATAGAAATAAATGAGAGCATTGGAAGAGTTTATTCTTTCTGTTTCAATTTACTTTCAAGTTCATGAACTGCAATATGGGCATAAAGTCTTTCCAGATTTAACCACTAAGTCAAGGTCCTGTTGCATTAAAAGGAAGGGCTACAGTAGGATTGCTGAGACTCAGTACACCTAACATTTATTTGAATATAAAATGTCTTTTCACTTTCTGACACTGAAGTGAAACTTGCACCAAAGACTCCTCAAATGGACAATCTAAAATGGAAATGTGACCATGGCTCACTGCACTTAAGATACAAAATATATTGGGTAAAACAAAGATTCTAACTGGTCACAAGAGATTTTCAACCATGAGGGGGCCAACTGCTCGTGCCAGATTATTAGCCATACTTCTAAAGTGAACTTAGCTAAAGGGATGCCATTATTTGGAAGGGAAGGGTTGCATGACATTTCCTCATAGTCTTGCACAGTTATGCTGGAATAAGCTTTGTTATCTTATAAACAATGTATTGCCATTCCAACGTGACATCTATGATACTCCAAACATCTGCTCTTTCCTAAGTGTCCAGGATGGCCTCAGAAGCTTGTGTGGATGCGGCACTAACAGAGCTTTTATTACTTTCTTTGTCTGGCTCCAGATACATCAAACGCCCCTCCGGTTCCCTTACAGTCGTGGCTGTCAACTTCTGTTGTAACAGCAGCTGTAGGAGTCTAGGAATGAATGTTTGATATATGCTGCTGATTTCACGTGCAGCCAAATGTAAGCGGTCCCTCCAACATCACATACATAGCTCTTTCCTGCTGACTTTCTGTTTTTAAGCATGCTATTCTTTCAGCACAAAAATGCATTTGCTTTCAATACATTTTGTAATGTTTATATCCAGTTCTAGACTGTTTAGGCCTCCACCCTTCCAGGAATGAAATGAGATCATTTGCTCCAAAATCGTTAGCCTCACGTCTTTGGCTCTGATTTGACCTTGCAATCTCCACACTCTATTACTTAACAATGCATTTTTTTAATAATGGCAGTATGAGCAAATGCCCATACATTTGCAGGCGCATGTATTACTGTAAGTTTGCTTTTATTRTTTGATTATCACAGCACCTAGACAAATCACAGTCTTGTTACATGTGGTACCAGTTTGTCAATTTTTGCATGGCAGAGGGCTGTTAAGCCCAGGCAAAAGTAGAATTTGCATCTATTCCCACATATATCTTATAAAAGGACATAATTGTTACTGCTGTAGAACTGTGTGGTCTCTAGATAAAAATAACAGTGCCTTCATCCTTCCCATTTGGTGTGCTAAACATTTATTGTTGCTGTACTTCCGCTAGGCATCCTGCCTTCTTTGGAACAGTAGCGCACTTTTGAATTAAATGTTTCCATTTTTTAAGCCTGCAAATCTCTAGGTCCTCTCAGGCTAAGACATTTGAAAAACCGTCCCTTCCTTTCAACAATCCGTTATTTATTAGTACTATTACTATTCACAGACTCCTTGTCTTTAATAACAGTGGCCACTGCACTATGTCTGTTGAAAACTTCAGGCAATGAGAAAAAAAGAAATCCACAAGGAAACACGAGGCTAGCAGAAAGGCTGCAGACATGATGCTCAGGCTGGTGCCGAGTAAAAATCCGGTTTTACGCTGAGATTCCGAGCTGGCACTAGCAACGCAGGTCCCAGCTTGAAGTGTGGTCCTGAGTTTGACTCCATGATTAAACGGATTTTGTTTATGGACCTTTTCTGCCCTGGGGAAAGCCTCTGCTTGGGTGATATATATGTGAGCAGAGTGCCTAACTAGAATGATGTATTGCAYCAATTCATCAGTCCAGCAGCCAATCATTCTCAGTGATGCATCTTTATAAGAGTATTTCTCCAATGACAGAGCCATGCAGCAACCAAGTGGCCCAGGACCAGGACTGGTATAATTCAAACTCGACAAATGTTCCTTGCACGGAGACACAACTTGGTACCAAGCAGAGGCAGAACATTGTTTTGCTTCCTTGTCGTAGGGATGGTTCCCAGCAAGACAAAATTCCTACTTCTACATTGTCCCCAGGCAAGCAGTCTATTGCCAGAGCCATTCCAAAACCTGTTTCACTACCCTTTTCCCTGTGAATACAGGTTAATTCTTGCTGTCCCAAGTCCAACCTTGCAACTCTGTCACCACTGGAAAGAGTCCAGCTTAGATGTATTAAAATATAGTCAGGTGTGACATAAGAATAGTTAGAAGTCTTTAACTGGCAGGAAGCGCAGTAGGTAGGACTCAATATTGCGAGTTAAGAAGAGTTATGTTCCTACAGGCTGTGAGTTCAGCTCTGACGTCCTAACCAACACGCTCGCTTCCCCTCCTTCCTAGTCTGTGCAGACTGTGAGCTCTAGGACAAGGGGACTGTTATCACCGCATTGGTACCACATTCACACAGCGGAGTTCTGGGTGGAAGGGCCCAGGTGCTACCCAGATACAAACAATAAAGCCAAAAAAGGTCAATGCTATTTCAATTCCTCTCCCCACTTTTCTCTGTGAGCCCCTCTCCATTCCCATTTTCATGGTTTCCATTTTCTCAGGCTCCCCTCTCTTTTCACTTCTCTGACCCTCTTTTCTAAACATTTCTCTAATCAGCTAGAACTGGGTAAATTCTTCCATAGACTTGGCTGCTTCTAGGGTTAAACTGGGCACTCTGTGAAAAATTGGCCCGTTTTCCCTGGAAAAAAAAAAATCTGTCTAAGCAGCAGCTCTCAGAAGCCCCCCTTTCTTTGATTTTCCATAAAAGTCCACACTTATTAGGGGCTGAGGACGTGGGGAAAGTGATGGCTGAATCATCTGAGATCTGGGGGAAAAGGAAAAAAAAAAGGCCTCTCCAGCCACAGAAACAAAAGGACAAAGAGAAAACTCCACAGATGGGAGCCCGGCTGTGGAAGGGAATACACAACAATCAGCAGCAGCTGAGACAAAGAAGTGAGACCTTCGCCCAGAGCTGGCTTATCGGGAAAATAATGCAGCATAAAAGGATCAAAACCACATGTCCATATATTCAAACATACTTTGTAAAAATACAATTCTGCTCTCTATAATTGCAAGGACTGATATGCCTTCCAATATAAAATTAATTTTGAGGGTTGAACTATGAATATACCAAGTTGTTTTTTTCTCTTACATTTTATGACATACTAGATTAACCAAAAATGCAAACATGCTTAAAAAATATGGGCTGTAGTTTGCAACTGTGGGCGTTTTTATTTATTCTTTCAAATATTTTTATTTTCCTTCTGTGCTTTTGTTGTCACGTGACTCAGCGTCAATCTCATATTTAGTGCTGTGACTGCACCAGAAAACTAGCACACAAACATGCAATCTGTTGCATTTCAAACAAAAAAAAGTAGTAGATATGATACATATACAGAAAAACATCTGTATATTTTTATAAGCTGCCTTCGGAAGTGAACCAAGCAATTAGTATTAAGAGTTTCCATTAAATCTTAGATTTGATGGTTACTAGCAATGCATATTCTAAAATCTGTCAGAAAGAAGTTATCACATATTTTGAGGCCACTTTGTAAGATCTACTCTATTTAGTAAATATTTGCCTTAACAAGCGCTTAACAAGAGTCTTTTCCAAGATGATCAATCTGTGTTTAGGCTTGCTGGTGGAGGCGAGCTGAAAGCGATGCCAGCGCACACAAGCTGAAGAGAAACCCCAGGGACCCCAGACGAAGAGATCCCTGGACACAGGAGCCCCCGCACCAGGTCACCAATCTGGGCAGAGAAGACGCCCCACGCTACAGCAAATTATGGCTGCTGTGGGGCACCGTCAGGGCCCTCGGCCGCTGTGGGGCACCGCGGCTCCCTCGCACAACGGACACCGTCAGGGCCCT